>NC_134857.1:15181872-15482341 GCF_049852395.1 Peromyscus maniculatus bairdii | reverse complement strand
GAAAAGCAAAGAAGGATCTGGAGAGAAGGTTATGATGAGGAAAAACAGAGGTAACCTTCTGTTCTCTGATTATTTCGTGCATGACTGCCCAGGACCTGGTATCCTTGCTTGGTGTCTTCATTTCTGAAGGTTCCTATGTCATATAAAACTTACATTAAATAGATTTGATACACTTTTCTGTTAATAATATGCCTTTTATTATATGGTCTCAGTTATGAGCCCTGAATTAACTATACTCTGAAAGCTGTATCTTTTATACATATAAGGTATTCTCCATTAGGAGTATTAAGAGGTGGGACCTTTGAAACATTTATTTTTCAATCTCACTGTCATGCAATTATACTAAATACAAAAATACCATGCTCATAGCTTTTTCTGAGAATACTTTTGTCATATTTTACAAGAGTGAAGAAAAGATGTGAGAAATGCTCCACAATAAGAAACAGATAAATTTTACAATTTATTCCACCATATACTTACTAAATTGCATCCACAAATTCACATTGTAAATAAAAGGTAATATTTAAAGGTATTCATAATGAAAGACCCTAACCCTTCAGGCTTACACCCCCCAAACCCCAGGAGAATAAGGAACTAAAAAGAAAACTAGTTCCAAGGGCAAGCTGACTCAATCATTAATCAACCACCCCTGTAACAATGTAAAAAGATTTCTGTTAAGAGATGTGCTCAACTGTGACTGGGATAGTTGCAAGTGTTCCAGGAAGGACCACTGTGACCTTTGTGTAAACTCCACTCCCGCCCTGATACCACCCCCCTTGAGGTTTCAGGAAGAATGTACATGCGGATGTGACTGTATCCACTCTGTGATCAGACCATGATCTTGTGAAACGAAATTGTATGGGAATTGTAATCTTATGGCTTTTGTGGGTTTTTCCTTTAAAAAGTACCCATGTAATTGCAATAGGGGCAACGCTTGCTCTTTGGAGCTGAGTTTGCCCATCTGTACAGGCACATTAATAAACACCTCTTGCTGTTGCATCAACTGGATCGGAGTCAGGTTCTTGGGGTGCCCACTCTAGACCCTAAACTTTGGGGTCTAACAATAATATATTATTAACTTTAAAAGTCAGTTAATAAAATCATTAAACACATGAAACCACTTTATTTATATAAAAAGGCTAAAGAATTATAATGCATAGTAAAATAGCTGTTTATTTATTTTCTCTTTTTTCCCTAGAAAAATATTTTTGATTAAAAATATTTAGTAAATATAATGTAAGGAGCTCTGAGCATTGCCTGGCACGTCAAACAACACTGGGTGCAATCCTAAGGTGCACTGAAAGAGGAAGAAAAAGAAAGAGGGGAGGGGAGAGAGGGGAAGGAAAAGAGAGGGGAGGGGGGGAGTGAATGGAAGGGGAGTGGATGGGAGGGGAGTGGATGGGAGGGGAGTGGATGGTGAGGGAGGGGAAGGAGAGGAGGGAAGGGGAAGGGAAGGGAAGCAGTATAAGCATTGAAAACACTGAAGACTGGTGGTAGCCATATTAGTTAGTTAATTTCACAACTTTTTGAAGTGTGTCATTTTGATTATTTTTCCAATGTGGAAATTTCAATTTTATATGAAAAATATGAGATTGAGAAAGTTATTAGCAAAATTAAGAGATTAAATTTAGCAAAGATTATATTTAAAGACAGATAGTTGCCTAACATATTGCAAGAATACACATTTTAAATGTACTGGTAGGGATCCCATTGATGAAAACAATGTACATAAAATCACAGACTACTCATTTTCTGCATTAATTACAAGATGTAGAAAATACATGCACTCAAGTATTCCAGTAACAGATGAGTGCAAGAGAAAGAATCATCTTCTGAAGGACTTACAGCAGCATGGGACACAGATGAAGATAATACATCAAATGCTATTGTTGTCATAGTCATAATTATCATAAACATCGTTATCACATCATCATTATTATAGCTCATCAAATTGAATCCCCACCTAAATATAAGTAGAGTGAATTTAGATCCAGAGCCAAGATTTCTGTTTTCTAAACTTAATGAATATATAAGCATTTTCATTAAGAATAACTTAAATTACATTATATTCCCTAATCATTTTCCCATTATAAATTTTAGAGCATTAAAAAAGTGTACTTATTATAGTCCCTAGCCACTTGAAGAGCAAAAAGGCACTGCTTTACAATTCAGATTCTAATATCTTCAGTCACTTTTAGCTTTCCTTCACATACATTAAGACTTCCCAGGAGTTTCATTGACACATGAAGATTGATATATTGGTTCTGGTTCTAAGTCCCTGGGTACTTGGGCTTCTAATGGACTTTGAACATAGTCTTTTGAACCTCAATAGTGGTCATTCAAGTGAACTTTTGCCCCTGCTCATCCTCACTAAATATCTTCTGTGACAAGGAATTTGTCAACTTGATCTTTGTGTCTCAAATATTTACTAATAAACATAAAAATATGCCCAGTAAATGCTGAACAAAGGAGAATTCAGTTCAATCATGTAAAATTCTCAGTAGAAACCACAGCTGCCTTGGAACTAGGAAAAACTGTTAATCCCTGCTGGGTTCCAATATCATCATGTGCAGCACACATGGCAGGTGCACATGCTTTCCCAGCATGCACTTCACAAGCTGAAGGATACAAAAAGAGTTGCACAAACAAAAATCTCCTTATATTATTGGTATTTAGTAAAAATGAAACTATTGCCTACTTCTGATAGGCATTTAACCAAAGTTTATAGGCCAATTAAACGTATTTGTCAACAGGAACATGAAATTTCCAAATATCCATGAGAAACTAAAAAGCTTTTAGGCAATGAATATAGACTGCAATATCAAAATTGACCAATCATGTCAGGAAATATCCTTGTTATCTTAGAGTCTCCAAAGAATAATAATGTAATGTATCTCAAAGCTACGGAGGATATTAAATATGTTGTTTATAAAACTGTAGTCCAAAATAAATAAAATATTGGAAATAATTAATTGTCATAGATTATCAGGAATCATAAAGACCTTCACTAATACCCTGGCTACTATGTAAAAGGCACTAAACTAGTTTGTATATATTTTTATGAATCTATAAACAACTATAAAAGGTGAATATTATTTCTCTCATCTAACACAGTGTGACACTAAAACTCAAATATATAAGAAATGTTTTCAACTGTACATAAGAGCAACAAAGCAGAATATAAATTAAGAACTATGAATACCAAATCCTGTTTTTTGAGTCACATCAGATTTAATAAAGAGAGCCCAAGTATTTCCCATTGGATGTCTGTAATAAAACTCCTAAAATCAGACATCAGAAAATGAACTGGTTGTCTAGCTCCTGTTTCACTAAATGTAAAACTAGGTCTGTGAGTACACATTAACTTTAATATGCAAAAGATTTCCAAAGTACATCAAATCTGTGAGGGGCAAATTGTCCTGGTAGGATAGAAAGTACTTAAAATGTCACTTCCTGATAAACACCTGCTATGTTAGCACACACTGAGTTAGAAGTAATGGCCAGGACATTGTGGCTTCAGCTAAATTGGCTTGTGCAAGTGTGTTACAGAACATGCTTTTTTGGGGGGCTGCTACACCTGAACCTGACAGTATAACAGATATAATCCCGCTGCCATACATCATTTTATTAAAAATATATGCTTAAATAACAATGTCCCTAATTCATTGAAAAATATTAATCAAAAAATCTACATGAAGACTGTAAAAAAGCTGTAATATTCTAGTCATTGCTATGTCTGAACAAACACATTACCCTTGGAGATGGTTTAGATAAGTGTATTGTACACCACAAACCAGTGTCATTAAGTAATCTACAGGAAACTGTGTGCACAAATTTCAATTGTTCACCAAAAGAAGTCTGAAAATCTCTAGATTTGTTTTCCAAAGTGAAGAAGGAATTTTTCATTTGAAGCACATATCCACGGTGGAATGTTTGAAAGCTGTAGCTTTCCATGGAATTCAGACACAAATACAGAGAATGTACGCCATTCCTTTCATCTTTCACATCTGGGATTATTCAAAATTCCACAGAGTTTGTGGTGGATTCTTGACTTAATTTAATGAAAACAAAGTAAATTAGTAAAATGCCCCAGAAAAAACGAACAACACAGTAAAGTTTCTTCCTTGAAATCGAGCACTCCATTGGACACATAGTAAGCATATATTGCACATTTCCACATCCCATTATAATTAAATATTTAGAGAGTCACTGCCTTGATAACAAAGTCTAGTACTTTAAAGACAAATATTTGTAGTATTTTCAGTTGTCCATTTTACTTAATCTACAGTTCATTTAAAGAAGTATTCTACCCAATGAAAATCATCGAAGTTTTTATCCAAATCCTTTGTTCTAACAGTGTAACAGGATAGGACTATTGAAAACCATTTAAAATTTTTCCTTGGCTATTGTGAAACTAAACATCCTGATTGATTCTGAGCTTTGAGATCAATAAATAGGAAAATAAAGCCCTTTATTGGATTTGATATTAGGAGAGACAAAAGTGGAGATGTCAAAGTTGTGCCTAACTAGAGCCTTCACTGTTACTGACCAGTGATCACTGTACTAGAAGGTACTCTGCACATTACTAGGGGACAAAGGGAAACCCAACCCAGCTACAAGCCAATTGACAATGGTGACCTGTCTGCATGATACACAAGAGTGGTACAAATGTTGTGGAGTCACTAACTTCTACCTGACTAGTTTAAGGCCCACTCCATGACACAGAACCCATGCCTGAAACTACTCAGACAGCCATAACCTGAGACTAGACAGGACATGAATCTAGGGGAAAGCAAAATACTGCTATTCTGCTAAAGAAACAGCAATAAAATGACTCCTAACAACATTCTGCTGCTGTGGGATGCCTTTCTGTACCCTGTGAATGTGTTTTATTACCAGTGGTTAATAAAGAAGCTGCTTTGGCCTATGATAAGGCGGGACATAGCCACGCAGGAAATCCAAGCAGAGACACAGGGAGAAGAGAAGTGGGGTCGAGGGAGATGCTGCCAGCTGCTGAAGGAGCAAGATGTAGTAGAACACAAGTAAAGCCACAAGACACGTGATTGACAGAAACAGGTCAATTCAAGATGTACGAGCTAGCTAGCAATAAGCCTGAATCATAGACCAAACTTTTGTAAATAATATTAAGTCTCTGAATGACTATTTTACAAGTGGCTGAGGGACTGTGGGACTGGGCAGGACAAAGAAAGACTTCAGGCTGCATTTGACAAAAATTTCCACATAAAACTTGAGAGAGCTAAAAAAAAAAAAAAAAAAAAAAGTCCTAAATGCAGGTAGCAGCATAGAACCGAATCCCCTGTCCATAATGGGCTTCAGCTGAACATGGCAGACTCCCAAGGTCGCTCATGCGCGGCAGTACAGTGAGGCTTCTCCCAGATGCTACCTGCAGTCTTGAGAGCACAGCAGTGAGCTTAAGAACACAGCTGCATGCTACTTAAGACTGTTTCCCAGAGTTGGGGCAATAAGGGTGTCTCCCACTGCTGGCACCTCCACCATGAAGCTAGGCACTCAGAGAACAAAGGAATGGGGCAGAGCCAGCTTTCAAAACCACTGCTTTGGTCCTAGCCCTTAACGGTTTGAAGCAATGGTCATATACGGATTACAGATATACAATAAAGACAAATTCAGATGGAAAAAAGTCTCTAAATAGGTCACAATATGTTAAAAATGTACAGAGCTTGGGAGAGAGAAGAGGAAGGATATAGACAGTCATAAAATAAAATAAAATCTTAAAAGAAAAAATATATAAATGAGCCACATAAAAATGGAAAATACACAGTCTGTAATTATATATATATATATATATATATATATATATATATATATATATATATATATATTCCCTTTGGAAATTTTGACTGTTAATGAGCTAACTACAGAAAAATATTTGAATATGGAGACTACTAAATTAAACCAACATATATATTTTAAAGACATTTTGACTTCAAAGTTTGTGTCTAAGTATAAGTTGCTTTGGAAAAGAGGTTCTGCTTTTATTTCCACAGAAGATGAGAACTGCAAAACCCCCTGAAAGGTCTCCAATGACAGCCATGGCCCAGATGATGCAACATCCAGATCAGCTTCAAGGCAACTGGCTGAAAAAATGCAGCCTCACAGACTACTACAGTCAAGATTTAACCATAAGTCTAAATTTTCTCAGGATCCCCATAAGATTAACAGTGCCCCTAAAGTAGTATATTAAAAAAAAAAAACTATGCCCAAATTCCCAAAATATTATTTATGTATTTTTCCATTTAAAGGTAATTGGTTACAAATGGTTAATAGTCATAGTCAATCTCTTTCTAAAGAAAAAAGGGGAATATGATATAGAAATGATGAAAAAAAAAGGATAATAATTGGATCTACTTTAATCCAAAAAGCAACTGTTGGTCTCAAAATACTTTACATTGGTATGGATTCTGGTTTATTAATATAAGATTAGGGTCAATTTTATTATACTATATGTATATTTATGCTCTTGTTTGGGGTAATATGTTTACACAGCTCATTTGAAATTATAATATATACTGAAGAAATATAGACTAATACAGATTAATAGCCATCTATGATAATCAAACTTATAGTAATGTTAGTTACATTTTCAAGGTATACAAAGATATATTTCAATTAGATAGGTATTCTTCAAATACTTCTAAGACCTACAAAATATGGCATTTAAAATGTTTTAAGAACTGAGACTTTTCTGAACAATGAGACATGTCTGTTCCTGGTAGCACCAATTACTTCAAAGAGGATGATGGGCATCGGAGAAACTCATGGAGTTTGCTTTCCATATAGCAAAGGCAAGAAAATGCTATTGCCTGAACTGCTGGACAATATGTTACATGAACTGTACATGCAGAACCCACAGGAAAGTGATCATTAAATTTTGCCAAAACAAGGTGAGATGGTCCTTCAGGTTCCTGCTTCATGGAAGAAATTGCTAGACATTCTACAGGGCACAAAGGAAAGCGACTAACAAACTTTGCCAAAATAGGTGGGATAGTTTTTCAAATGTCCCTACTTCACTGAAAAGTCTGCTGGATACTCTAAACCTAAAGGCTGAAGATGGATGCCCCAACATTATAAAAGAACTTTGGGTGACTGTCTAGGCAGCCAGATATCTCTTGTCATTTGTAGAGTTTTGGAAGTTGCTTGCAATGTACTTCCTATTTACCCAGGTAATATTACATCTTTCTGAGGTCTTTGATAGAGTTGAATTAAAGACTAGATAATTATAATTTTCCTTAGTTATGATAAAAAGTAAATTAGATATAAAACTTTAGATTCACCAATATAAGATAAATAACTGTTTTTTCTAATTTTGCCAAATACAAATAGACTAAATATTGTAACTATAATTCTTACTTAATAACTTTTGTTATATTTAATTTTATTACATTAAAATAAAAACCTTCCTTTTTGATTAGACAGAAAAGGGAAAATGCTGTGGGATGCCTTTTTGTTTGCTGCAAATATGTTTTATTATCAGTGGTTAATTAAAAAAAAAAAGCTGCTTTGGCCTATGACAAGGCAGGCTATAGCTAGGCAGGAAATCCAAGCAGAGATACATGGAGAATAAAGGTGGGGTTTGGGGAGCCACTGTGAGCCACTGGAGGAGTAAGATATAATAGAGCACAAGTAAAACCATGAGACATGTGGCGATACATAGATTAATAGAATTGGGTTAATTGAAGATGTAAGAGCTGGCTAGCAATAAGCCTGAGCCATAGACCAAACAATTTGTTATTACTATTAAGCCTCTATATGATTATTTTATTAGTAGCTACAGGATCGTAGAACTAGGCTGGACAGAGAAAGGCTTCAGCCTACATTCTACTATACCCATAGATCAGTGTCTTATTCAGCCATAATCAGAGAGAAGTTTCTCCTGCAGTAGATGGGAACCCACAAGTGAACAATATTCAGAGAGTGAGAGAATTTAGAACACTCAGTCCTAAACAGGATGTCTTAATCAAACTGCTCCCCTCAGGGCTCAGGGAACCATGTAGACGAGGAGGCACAGAGACTGTAAAAGCCCGTAGGGGAAAGAAACAAAACCAAAAACAAACAAACAAAGAGAACAGTGTCTTTCAGACACAACAGGACCCACACACATGTGACATTCCATAGACTGTGGCAGCGGGCACATGCCATGTTAGATGGAGTCTCAGCACTAAGAGGGGAAGCAGACAGGGGCTTCCATCCCTTAAATGTATTGACATTTTGACAATTGACAGCAACCACGCACAAAGGAAGTCAGTTTTCTCCATTGGAGTCTCACTGCAGTGAGAACTGTACTTCAGGGAGAGATCTTTGCCCAGCAGGAGATGGCCAACACAAAACCAACTCAGTGGTATTTCTGGAGATGATTTGGCTCATAATTCTTCATTGGGCATTTTGATTTTTTCCTTACTTGTTATCGTATTCATCTTTTAACCTTACTTGCTTATTTATTATTGTTTCTGGTTTTATGATTTTATGCGATTTGCATGTGTGTATTTCTTTGTGTGTATGTGTTTTTCATGTTTTTTTTTCTTTCTTTATATTTGTTTGCTTTGACTGCCCCCCCCCCCGCTGGGGGTATAGCTGGAAATTTTCCCAGTCCTACCTAGACCTCTTGTCCCACAGATGCTTATAAAATAATCACTCTGCAACTTACATTAATTACAAACTATATGGCCTATAGCTTCAGCTTCTGGCTAGCTAACTCTTTCATCTTAAGTTAATCCATTCCTTTTCATCTATATGTAGCCATGTGGCCATGGCATTACCAGTCTGCAGGCACCTTGTTGCTCCTTTGGTGGTAGCATAGTATCTCTCCCCACTCTGCCCTTCTTCTCTCTGTGTCTCTGCTTGGATTTCCTGCCTGGCTGAAAGCTTTCTTGCCATAGGCCAAAACAGCTTTATTTATTATCCAATGGGAGCCACACATATTTACAGCATACAGAAAGACATCCCACAGAACTTCCACTTTTCTGTCTAAACAAAAAAAAAGTTTTAACTTTAACATAGTAAAATTATATATAACAAAAGAGTTACCAAGCAAGAGCTACAGTTGCAATATCTAGTCTAATTGTATTTGGCAAAATTAAAGAAAATATTCTATCATCTATCCTATTTTTTGTGAGTCTAACATTTCATATCTAATTTATCTTTTATCATGACTTTGGAAAACTATAATTTTAACTACCTAGTCTTCAACTACAGAGGGATATAATATTACCCAAGTAAACAGGAAGTGCATTGCAAGCAACTTCCATAATTCTAGAAATGACAGAGATATCTGGCTGTCTGGACAGTAATCCAAAGTTCCTCTGTAATGTTGGGGCATCTATCTTCAGCCTACAGGCCTACAGACTCTGGCATAGCTTTCAGTGAAGCAGGAAATTTTAAGGACTCTTCTGCCTATTCTGGCAAAGTTTGTTAGTTCTCCCCATGTCCTGGTAGTTTCTTCTGGGAAGCAAGAACCTGAAGGACCATCTCGCCTTGCAAAGTTCAGTGGTCACCTTCCTATGGGTCCTGCATGTCCAGTTTATACAATATCCTGACAGGCAGTCAAGAAAAGAGCCCTTTTTTGCAAAGTGGCTAACTTTTGCTACAAAGAAATCAAACTTCATAATGAGTTTGATGCCCATCATCTTTTCTAAAGTAGATTGGTGCTGCTAGGAGCAGGAGCAGGCATATCTCAATGTCCAGAAAAGTCCAAGTTCTTAAAGTATTTTAAATGGCATATTCTGTAGGTCTTTTAAGTGTTTGAAGATTGCCTACCTAATTGAAATAAACCTTTGTGTACCTAAAAAAGTTAACTAACATGACTATAGGTTTGATTATCATAGATGATTTTTAATCTGTATTTCTTAATTATATTTTACAATTTTAAATGAATAGCATAAACATAATACCTTAAATAAGAGTAGAAATAGACATACAGTATAACAAAATTAACTTTAAACTTGTATAAATAAACTAAAATCTATAGCAATGTAAGATATTCCAAACAAGTTATTGCTTTTTAAAAGTAGATTCAAAAAAAGTAGATTCAATAATCTACCCTTTTATTCTATCATATCTATATCCTACATTTTATATCATATACCCCTTTCTTCTTTTATAGAGAGATTGACTATAAGAAAAAACAATTTGTAACCAACCTCCTAAACAAAGACAAACATTCATAATCTATTTTTTGGGAATGTGGGCATAGTATTCTGGGCTAATTCCTGCTGATTGGGGGTGCTGTTAATCCTATGGGGGTCCTGAGAAAATTCAAGATAATGGCCAAGTGCTGGGAATACCAGCTATAACCTTGCTGATAGATACCATCTGTCAATATTCAGGAGGTCTTGCTTGATCAAATCTGATCCATCTTCACCTGGAACAAATGAAGAAATCCACAGCCTCTTGCTTCCTGTGGAAACAAAAGCAGAGCCTCCTTTCCAAAGCAACATATCTTTAGACCCAATTTTGAAGTAAAAATAACACACACACACACACACACACACACACACACACACACATATGTTTAACTCAGCAGCCTTTATAAAAATTGTATGTAAAAGATACATAGGCTTGAGTGAGAGAGAAGAGAAAGGATATAGGTAGTCATAAAAATAAAATAATATATAAAAATATAATAAGCCACGTAAAGATGGAAATTACACAGAGTCTAAATTATACTGTCTTTGTGATTTTTAACTGGAGAGAGACATTTGACTGTAAAGGTATCTTGACTTCAAATTTTGGGTCTGAAGATATGTTCCTTTGGAAAGAAGTCTCTGATTTTGTTTTCACAGGAAGCAAGAGGCTGTGGATTTGTTCCAGGTTAAGCTGAAGATGGGCTTCAAAGTCATTCCATATGTAGTTTATCTTCTTCTTGGCAAAATGGGCCATTTGGGCATGAAACTGCTCTTGCTCGGCTACCTCATTTTGTAGAACATGAGATTCTTAATCTCAGGGTCATGAGTTCATGCTCCACATTGGGTGCCACTTGTTATGATCAAGCCATGTGTGTGTATTTAATGGGTAATAGGGATTTATTAAGGTATAAATTTAGGAAATACACTCATGAACACTGAACAGAGTAGATAGCTGAAGTCGTCTTCAGATCTGACTAGGAGTGAATCCACCTCACAGACAGGAGAAGGGGCCTGTGACCTTTCTCCCTCTCCTTTTAAGAGGTCACATACAATGGCAGGAATCACCACCTCCTTCAGGCCCTATAGTCCAAGGTCATGGGCGAAGCAAATACCACTACACAGGGGTCTTTTACTAAACTATTATGGTTTCCAATTTTGTGATTTGTATGTGTGTGTGTGTGTGTGTGTGTGTGTGTGTGTGTGTACATACATATGTGTTTCTTGTACATTTTCTTTCTGTTGCTTTTTCTTATTCTTGATTGTTTTTTATTTACCTGTTTATTTTCTAAAGAGAGAAAGAAGGCATGGACTTGGAATGGTGGTGAGAAGGGGAGAATCTGGGAAAAAATGTGGGAGGGGAAATTGTGATCAGAATATAACTTATGAAAAAATCAATTATTTGATATTTTTGAATTGGTCCAGAAGCCACAATTAATAACAGATCAATATCTTTAAAAAAAGGAAAAACTCTCAGATCATCTATATGACACTCATTATTTTAGTTTGTGAGATTAAAAGGTATCTAAGTAAAATACAAAATATTAAGTGTAATTCCCCATTTTCATTGTAATATTTCATTGTAATTCTGAAATTATGAACAAACATTCATAATAATCATGGATTCAGTTAGATGAAGCAGATATTTTACCTACTATGGATTGGATTCTGTGTTTAGAAAGATCTGTGCCTTTTTATTACCATATCATGTAAAGAAAGCTGCAGAAGGTAAGCTTTACCTCTACTTTTAAGCAATATTTTAACAATTCTGCTTAATGATAGCAATTTTCTAAAGTTTCATTGTAATCATGAAAATACTAGGCAATGTGTTTTGTAATTCCATTTTTAATAGATTGAGCAAGGCTTGGTTTCCTGGATGCTTAAAAAATGTTTGCACAGTGATTCCAGAAAAAGAGATGCATAGTTTTAAATATTCATGAACATAGTGTCTATTGCCCCCTTACAAAATTTAAATATTTAATTTGATCAAATTGTCTATGCTTTGAATTTTGATGTATGTGTGTTTTTAAATACTCATTCCAAATATTCTGTCGTTAAAATTATGCCCATAAAACTGACAGTGGTGCTCATATAACTCTTATTCTGAAAGCATTTATTAGGTACAGTTCATGGATGTGTATGTGAATATATAGATCCACCTACTTCATTTCATTTCAACACCATGCATGCATTAATTTTCATTTCATAATTGATGAAATGGTAACTCAGGGATTTGATTCTCTATAATTAGTGATTAAATTATACATAAATGACTGTTTACCTAGAAAATTTTCCAAAAGTCTTAATTAATACTAATTACAGGAATTTAGATTTATTTACCCCTTTTTTTACTATTAATAAAATCATGTTATGTATCTCTACTATTATTCATATATTTAAAAAGTCACAAAAATTCTTTAATGTAGTTTTTAAAAATATCTAAGAATTAGTTCCTACTAGTAAATATATCAATTTTTATTCTTGTAGTGTCAATAAATCTTTTTTGTGTGAGTGTTTTGGTGGCATGTGTGTGCACTGCATACATGTGTGGTACCTGTAGAGATCTGCGGAGAGATTCTGATCCTCTGGAACTGGAGCAATGGGCAGTGAGCTGTCATGTGGGTGCTGGGTAATGAACCTGGATGCTATGTAAGAACAAGTGCTCTTGGCCACTGAGCCATGTCTCCAGACCCCTACAGGGTACATTAAATACACTTTAAAAATAGCAATGTTAAGAGTCAAAACTCTACTGTATGGCTTCCTTATACTAAATTTATGAATTCTTCAATTGTAAGCATGTTTCTAGGTTTATGTCTGCTTATTTAATAAGGAACCTCAATTCATTGGAGATTTGTGGTTTATCTACATTTCAAGCACCCTGCTTCAGAAGAAGCCTCTAAAGTTAGATGTCTAGGCCTCAGAGCATCACCTTTTATAAGCTCCAGACATAATTGTTAGAATTTCTCCAAAGAATGTGCATACCCATGTTTGGTTGATAATCTATGAAGGGATTTTCTTTCCATCTCCAGTTTTAAACTTCAACATGATTGCAGCTACAAAATGCAGACGAAATCATTTTAACTTCTGTATAAATAACTTAGTTTCAATGTCAGAATTGAGTCTTCAGAGATCATGTTAAAATGTAATTGCAAGCATGCTGTTCACTAACTTGTAGTTTAAACAGCTACTAACATCTTATCTGAAGTTTCTCTTAATGACACTAACCTTGGAACGGTTCCTCCACAGGATGAAATACTGATTCCAAAAAGAAATTATTACTCTAGACTATACACTGGGATGGAACACATCTCAGTGTCAGAGCACATGTTTAGAATGCTCAAAGTTTTAAGTTCAATACACACACAAGAAGATAATAGGAACCGACTTCAAACTACAAGTGCATAGAGAACACTTCCACCAAGGAACACAGTTTTATGAACCAAGAAAAGGTAAATTCATACGACAAGACACTAAAAAACCAATTACCAGAAGGAAAAGGTGAACTCAGAGACTACAGAAGTATAGGACAGAAGTAATAAAAATCACAAGAATTAAAAATATGTTACAGAACAGGAAAAAACAACAAAGAATAATGAAACAGCAAAGCATGGGCTTTATCTTAAGTATTCAGAGAACAACATCAATAAGATAGAGACCAACTTTTACTACAGAACTCTTGGAAGGTTCAGCTTGAAGTACCAGATGTTATATAAAACAGAAGGCTGGGAATGGTGATATATGCATGTGATTCTAGCCTCAAAAGGCTGTAGCAGAAAAACAGTGAATTCAAAGTCTCCATGAGTTATATACAGAGTTTAAAGAAAGCTTTGGCTATAAATTAGAATCCTGAATCATCATCATCATCACCACCACCACCACCACCACTACCATTCCCACTACCACAACACCAACATCACTACCACCACCACTACCAACAATAACAACAACCATCACCATCATCATCAGAAGAGGATTGTAGATGTAGGTCTTGAAAATAGAGGGTCAAATTTAATAAAGTCCCTTTCTCAGACTCACATATCCCCCTTATCCACAAAAGAGTGGATTTTTTTCCCTAGATACAATAAGCCTCCTATATAAAACTTGGTAATGGTGACTCCAGGTGTAGATACTAAACAAAATGCTAAGTCTATAGCATGGGGAATGGGCTCTTCTGGCCTCAATTTTCTCTTAACCAGTTTCTTTGGACAACAGATACCAGGCTGGAAAGATGAAAGGCAGTCAATCCAGGTTCTGCCATAAAGCCCACCAAGAAATAAATCCAAATTGAGTTTTTAAGTGTTTCCCTCTTAAAGTGTATGTTTAAGGATTAGGTTTAAATATGTGAAAAATGTTTCCATCAAATAAAAGACCAGAAAAAGGGAATTTCCGAAAAATAAATACAGTGTACTTTAAAAATAAGAAACTTATAACTAAAATAGAAAGTCACAGAACACAATGCCTATAAACTACAAATAGTATTATAAAAGATAAAATCAAGGAACTCACTAAATACAAAAGGAAATGGAAAATAAGGGGAAATAAAAAGAAGAATAAACAGAATTTATTCAGAATGGCCAGAATTTTCCCAATAATCCTTTCAGAAATAAAGAAAGTAGAAAAGGAAAAGCAAAAAAATAACCATACCACTAACAACATAAAATGATTAGTTTGAAAGAAATATCCTCCATCAGAACGGCCTCTGGCTTTAACAAAAATCCCGTAAGAACAGCAGAAGCGTTGGAATTCTGAGAAACTGCAGCGCTGTGTCCAACCAAGGCATCAATCAAGCGTGAGGATGGAATAAAGGCATCTTAGGCCTGTGAGGAATCAAAACACCGTTCCCAAACACCTTTCCTAGATGGTGACTGCCTCCAAGTCTCGCAGATTTAATGAGTGAGAAAGGAAAGTTCCAGAAAGACAGTTACCTACCAGGCCTAGAAACAGTGGTTAAAATTGGTGCTGAACAATGAGAACGCATGGGAATATTGCTAGGCTCAAACCGAGTCGGTTAATGTTCGCCTAGATTATTGTGTTAACTGAAGTTGATTTGAACCTGGGCTGGTGGGAATGAATGTCAGTCAATACACCAAAAATGAAGTAGTGTTGATTCAAGGACTTCATAAAAGCATGATATAATAACAGTCCTGTGTTCTTCAAACAACATTCACGGTTATTATAAAAGGAAAGCCTGCTTGTGTGATAAGAAACTTTTAATATTTTGCAATTAAAATAAAGAACTATTTGGGACTGCTTACAGCAACAAATTTTCGACAAACTTATTGTTATCAATAGATAAAAGGGATGACCTATCAGGAGTAACTGCACCAGCTCATGGATGAAGATACCAGAACACTTCAACAGTTGATAGGGACAGGTCACCACGAGCATGGGGAAAAAAGAATTTTTCTTTTTGCTTTAGAGTCTATATAATTTTAAGACTGTTAATATCAAATAAAAGTGATTAGCTTCTAAAATTTAGTAAAATCTACTCTAGATTTTTGTTATTTCGTGAGGTAAAATGGGAAAAAGGAGTGGGGGGAGGAAAAGCCCACAGAGGAGTAGTAAAAAGAACTGAGGGAAAGAGAAATTATGTAGAGTCCACACAGCAACTTAGAAAGCAGTCTTCTGAAAATGTTCTTAATTAAATGTAAAAGAGGTAATCAAAGTAATTTAACCTGATTGCTAATTACCAGCTCTGGGATGAGTTAAGTGTTGTACTATATTTGTAAATAAGAAATAAGTATCAGTAAAATAAAGCTTAATTGCTTAGCCTGTATTTCTTCATTTATTCCTGTCGTCACCCTCATTCGGTCCACTTCATCTCCTGAATAATGTCCACACTCACTCCTAGGCATTTCCCTCTCAGCCCAGCTCTGGCTGACTTCAGCAAGCATGCCATCCTAATAGTAATCACAACCGCAGCTCTTGTCCCTTGTCTGGGTCTACAGCTCAGTCCTGCCCTGACCACTGGACTCTCCTTCCTGTACTGCCATTGTCCGTGACATAACCTGCTGCATGGCTGCCTCTGAACTGAGGCTCTTTGCTGATCCCACAAAGCTGTGTTTCGCTTCCTTTTGCCCAAGTCATGTTCATCCAACAGAGTCTAGCTCAAAATGTCTTCTGCAAATTATATGGTACTATTTTGGGACTTCTGTCCCTGGACAGACATAAACAAATGTCTCTTCCCTCCTTACAGGACTCTAATGACAAAGTACAATTCCAACCGAGTCCAACTTGTGGAACCACAGACTAACTGAGATCACTTACAGGAGAATGGCTGACCCCAACACAGCAGCATGGCTTCCAAACTGCTGCTTAGATGGACTCGCTGCCTTCAGTTCAATTCCCACATTCTATATTCTCTTCTCCTCCTGAGATCACAAGGCCACATTTAATTAGGGCAGAATCACAGACAATTGGCCAGGAGGTAGAGTAGGGAGGTTCTGGGGTCTTGGGTGAGGATCCAGTGACATTCTCCACCCCCTCTCCTTGCAGAAGAGAATTTTGACAGTCAACTAGCTTGGATTTTGTGAGTCTTGAAAGCAGCCACAGCTGTTCTCATGCAGGTAATGGTGATTTTACTCAGGGACAGCATTGTATACATAAATATGATGGCAGTCATATTGAACCCTTCTCCAAGACTCAGAACTCCATCTTTTCTGCCCATTGAACATCTATTTAACTATACTCCCCTAAGTTAGTATTAATTTCACTATTTTGTTTTCTTAGTATACAGCAAGAAATATTTTGTAATCCACTACATTTCATAATTATAAAAATTATAATTGGAGCTAAGTTGATGTGTGTGTATGTGTGCTGTGTGTGTGTGTGCAATCATGTCACTAGCAGTCTTGTGCATAATAAGAAAGTGCTCTAACACTGAGCTATATCACCAGAGACAGACCCAGTTAATGCTGTTCAATTAACTGTTTCAGAAGCCGACATGGAATACACTGTATTTTAATGCACATGACATTCATCCAAACATGTTGAATGAATGATTGATTGATTATCCCACTTTAAATTTATTAAATAAATACATTGGACTTACAAAGCTGTCAAATCCCTTGATTTGTAGTCTTCATGCTACTTAATAATCATTCTTCATCCTTCTGACAGACAGCTGTGCTTAGCTACACAGCCGGCTGTATTATCTTACACTCTAATTCTGTGTTTAGAAGAAATTAAATCAATATAGGATTTAAAATATCATTAAGATATGTACTAATCAAAAATAGTTTGTCATTATGCTTTCTTCATTATATAAATATACATACTATATATAAAGACAAAGACACACATATGAAAGTTTGTGTGTGTGTCTGTGTGTGTGTGTGTGTGTGTGTGTGTGTGTGAGAGAGAGAGAGAGAGAGAGAGAGAGAGAGAGAGAGAGAGAGAGAGAGAGAGAGAGAGAGAGAAAGAGATTGAGGATCTTACTATGTAGCTCCGTCTTGCTTAGAACTCATTAACTCATTATGTAGATCAGGCTGGCGTTTAACTTACAGAGACCAGCCTCCCTCTGCCCCCCAAGTGCTGGGCTTAAAGGAGTGCACCACCATACCCAAATGCTCATAATTTATATTGCTTCCTTCTCAATTAAAATTAAATGGAATCTGAAGTGTTGTGAATCAGATACTGATAGGAAGGGGCCTCAGGAAGGCTTCTCTGAAGTTTACTGTACCTGGATGTAAATGCTTTCATAATAAATACTTGGTAAAAGCTGAGAGTCTGAAGAATGTATGGAAGAGGAAGGCATGCGAAGTGGTTCAGGTGGGGTGCAGCCTGCCTTCCAGCAGAACATACAGGAGCCCAAGTACAAAAGGTGTCCAGCTTTCTTTTATTGCTCCCTTTCTGTCCTCACATGGAGCAGGATGCATGGGTGGACTGTAGGTACTGTGCCTATTTTAGATAAGTTACAAATAACTCTCATTTTTACAACTTGCATGCGAACTCCAGTCTCCAGTCAACAGGTGGTCAGAGTCGCACTGTCTGACAGGAACAGGCTTTGTCCTAAACCAAAAGAACTGCTTTTGTCTCCACTGCTGGAAATTTCAATAGCTGTATAAAGGGACAAAGAAACAAAATTGAACACATTTGCACGAATGTAGTGAAGATTTATAGCCTTTTGGAGACAATTACAAACAATTTCAAGTTTCCCTTGTCAACAAGCCAGCTTCTAACGCTGTGTGACTCACAGGTCTCCCTGCCTGTAGGGAGCTTCACCGCCGGCTTCCACAGAACAGTTTTGTTTGGTCTCACGTGCTCTGCACATATTTAAACAATTACCTTTGGGAACTTAAGGAGAAAACTTGGCACTGGAAGTTTGTTAAAATGTACATTAAAGCTTCCTGCCAAGAAAATGCTATAGAACAGGTGTTGTCGGCCAAGATGTGGAAGCAGAAAAAACCAGACAGACTATGCTTCAGAAATGGCCCCACGCACGTACCTGCACCTCACACTGTGATCAGCACCTGCCCAGCAGAAGCCAGCCTTGACTGGGAGCCCAGTTAGAGAGGCTTGCTCATCCTAGCTGGCAGTCTGGCCACAGGACCTCCTGCTGTTCTTCTTTCCTTCCTTTGTTTCTCTGTCTGCCCTTCCTTCCCCCTCCACTATAGTAAACTTCATTGTGTGACTTTTGTGTTGAATTCCTTAAACAAAACAAGTCAAAAATTAGTGTGCTTCTTACTGGTTTAATTGAAATTTTCTTTTTTATGGTAAATTAAATAATAATCTGTCTCATTTATTGAAATTTCTACTTGCTGTTAAGGTTATTGCATCTATGGTAAGACACTGTAGATTAATAGATTTTTTTTGACTCTATAATAAGAGATACGAAATTTGACTTCACTTATCACAAACTCACACTTCTGTTAAAGATAGAAGATTGTGTTCTTGCTAAAAGCTCAATCAATTTGATGGGATTTTGAAGATGGTTAAAATGCCTTCATGCTCCGGGGGCCTAATCTATAAGTGACTTCACCTCAAGTAGCTACAGACTGTAAATGATTGGTTGCTAAGGAAATTAGATATCATAAGACAGCGTGGACTGGACCCGGACCTTGGCAGGATAGAGTGACCTTCCTAATGCATGTCCTTTAAGTCACTCACCGGGACCTTACAGTGTGAGGCTGGAGTGCTCGACACTGCCAACTCCATCACTCTCGCTTCTCCCATGTTTCCAAACAAGATCTTGGCCATTTCATCTTTTATGTTTGAAAGATAACAAGCTACATAAATCAAATGCTCTTTCTCCTGGAATGTCACTTCCTCAACTGGCAAAATCGTAGTAGCACTCTGTGGACACCAAAGGGGCTCTACATGTCATGATACTCTGGCTCCACGTTACTGAATGGCTTGAATATTCTGTGTGTTTAAGATAATATGTATAATTTTAGAAGTTATTTTTCTAAATGTTGAGCAATGCTTGCATAATTTTTATTTAAAAATTCTTGTGCAATATAATTGATCATATTATTTTTCCTAACTCCTCCAAAATCCTCCTCACCTCACTTCTGACCCAACTGCATGTTCTTTTTCTCTCTCAAAAAAGCAGCTTAAAAACCCTAAAAAATAATATCTAATAAGACAAACATAATAAAAAGGGGGAAAGAAAATAAATAAGACAAAAAGCAAATGAAATAAAGTAAAAAGTACATACAAAATAACATGGTGTTTATTTTGTGTTAGTCAACTACTCCTGTCCATGGGGCCTGCCCTAGAGTATGGCTAATGTATCTATTAGTACTCCATTGGGAAAAAAATGAATTTTCCCTTTGCTAACGGGTATCAATTCCAAATAGTGTCTAGAAGTTATATTTATCTGGAAAAAATGTTCTAAATGACCTAACAGAAACTTGCTTACAGAAACTAGCAGCCGGTGACTCTTTCTCTAATAAATTGAAATAATGAAAGCTAATATTCTATTCTGTGAAGTCCGAGATGAAAATTCGCAGGGCTTCCAGATTAGGTACACACACACACACACACACACACACACACACACACACACACTCATAACTCCCCAACACACGTACTCATAAGCACAACACACTCATACACACATCACATATAACATGAAACACACATGTACATACACAAATATATACAAACACAGAAACACTTATACCCCTGTACAGAAATACAATGTAAACTTGTATATACAGAATGTTTAGACACCTATACACATATACACATATGTGTATACACACAATAAACACAAATATATACTGCACACCCATATACAAATTCTCAACCCCCCACATACACAGATAACACAGACACCAGACACTCAAACACACACAAACACACACATACATGAACACTCATAAACACACAAATACTTAAACATGCCCTACCACTGCCAAGCATAGCCTGGCACTAAACCACAGATTTAAAGAAATAAACCCAGAAAGTATATTTTACAAAAAGGTCTACAATGCAAAATGTAAAATGATAAGAAAATAAGATCTGCTTTTAGTTTAAGTAAACCAAAACTGTCTAATCCAGAGTGTCTAATATAGATACTCTTAAAATAATATTATTTATGAATTATAGTTACATATCTTTAAAATACATTTTCTAATTTTTGATATTATAATATAATTATATTATTTCCCTTTCCCTTTTATCCCTCCAAGTCCTGCCATATACCCCTCCTTGCTCTGCTACATCAGACATCTTTTTCATTAATTGTTTATATATATATATATGTATATATATAATATGCACACACATATATATTTCCAAAGATGTAAATACAACCTGCTCAGCCTGTATAATGTCACATTTATGAACAATTTCATGGCTGTCCATTTGGTATTGGAGAACCAGTTGGTGCGTTCTTCCCTGGGAAGACTGTCTCTCCACTCTCAGCATTCCTAGCTGTCTGTGGTTCTTTGCGGACTTTCCCCTGTCCATGTCAGCAGGTCTCTTTCTGTTATCCCTGTTCAGCTCATGTTTAGGCCGTCATGTTGGTGACCCTATGGATATAGCTTCTGACATGCCTGGTAATGAACACCCTGCCTACTGCCTTGTGCCTGTGAAGTCACAGACACGGACCACTGTTTTACTACACCTGCACAATCCTTAACTACAAATATGTATTCTTATGCTTGCAGACAAGTGTATTCCTCGCCCCTCATCACCACATTAAGGAGACTTCTCTTTGCCAAAGACCGAGATCACTAACAAAAACTACAAACAATGAAAACACAGAGTTGTGGAGTCCAGTCTCAATGAATTTAATGTACAAATTGACTCCTGCACCTAAGGCTCAAGGAACATTGGAGAAGAGGTTGCAGAGAGACTGTCAGAGCTGGTTACACATTTGAGAAGATCCCTACTACATGACTTAAAACAATCTCTCCTGAATTCATTCATTATCTTACAACATCGAATTAATGGATTACCATTTTATCTTTCCCATGTGGATGAAATTCTTCATAGTGTATTTTATTATATGTTTTCTTGAGTTCAACAAATAAAACTAGGTATGTTCATATTTTCCTTTTTCTTCACTTATTTTATTCCAAATCATCTCCAGTTTGCTGAAAAACATCTTACTGACATATAATGAATTAGAAATTTTGAGCATTGCATTTCACACTAATTTCCTCAGTGGAAACCTTCATTGTAAACTGAAAACTAAATAACAGACATAAAAAGGAATTCAATCTATGACAACTGACCAAGAAATCAGACGATTTGTCATAGATAAAGCATTTGAGCAAGCCTTTCTTGGGTTAGCCTCCTATTTTCTAGATTTCTACTTGAAATGTAAGGATTAGATGCCAGAAATATTGAAAGTCTGCTATGGGAAAAATACTTCATTAGATGCTGGGAGATCAATGTGTATTAAACCATGTCCCTGCACACCAAGACCTTGCATTCTAAAAAATACATTCTGTCCATTTGGATGTGAAGTAAGCATGGTGTGCTTCTTCTTCCTATTGTGTTCAGTGAGCTGTGAGGACTTCACTAGCACGCCTTAACATTGTGGGTTTTTCATCCTTGTTTTCTCAATTATATTTGAGTTCCTAAATGTGACTTATTCAGATGTGAACCTCCCCGCTAAATTTTCAGATGCTAGAATTCCGTGTCATGATTGTTCTGGGCATCATGAAGTCCTCTAAAATTAAACTGTAATAGTTTCCAGCTTCCATTCTCCACCACAGCATTGGCAACTGTCCCTACAATACCAGGGGTGCCCACCTGACTTCTCAGGCTGCATCCACACTAACATTCTTTTGCTCACCATACTTTCTTCTACTTCAATGCTTCTTGGTTGGTCCCCTTGGGACTATAAAACTTTGAGAAGCAGCTATACATTCTTCACTGTAAGACTCTCATGTTAGGGGACCTAGCACTTAATAGAGTGCCATGAGTATTGGCTAAATGTAAATTGCAGAAAGTTTTATTTATCTAAGAGAAACAAAAATATTTCTAATTGTTCCATTCCGTGATCTTTTGCATCAACAGTAGTAAGCTAAATGATCTCAAATGACAACATAGTCTATAACTAATTATACTGATTAGCATCTCTTTAAGTGTAATTATATGAAGATTTATTTTCCTTTAATTTTAATATCCATAAGAACTGCTAGCAATTACTAATTAGTTATCTTTATTCCAAATCCATATTAACTTAGAATCTAAGCACCACTGTAATACATTTACATAAGTTAATTCACATGATTGCTTGCCACAGAATATGGCTCAGAGCAAACTCTTGATAATGTTCGTATGGTTTGATAATGCTTGGATTGGTGGAATGGCTTATAATTACAGTAGTAATGGTCTATTAGTGATGTTTCATCCAAGTTATAGAAATGGCAAATAAATATTCAAGATAAACTGATACAGTGAGCACTTTCAAAAGACAGGAGAAGCATAGTCACATATCTTCTTTACAAGCAACATTTCTAGTTGCATTTACTAGATTAAACATAACCAACAACTTGAGCTGGCAAAGAATGTGTAATATAATTCTATAATTCTATGGTGTTATCAAATCCATGAGATAATTATCCCAAATGAGTAAATATGTACGTGAACATTTGTAACCTGAATGCTTGTTGACAAAGACAGCAGGTGCAGAAGAAGGGCAGTGTACTGCTTCCATTTTCTCAAACTGTTCAAACAGTTTTACAAATATTTACAGAAGGTCGCCAATAGAGGGCTTACCTGGGGTCTCAAGAAGGAGGCCCCATGCCATCAAAAGCTATTTCTGATGTCCAGCTAGGGATCTACAATGGAGGAACAAAGAGAATTTGTGGCAACACAGACACACAGTATTCTTGGAGAAGTGAAATTGATTGTGACATTTTTCATTTATTTGTAAATGCCTCTTTGGCAAGACACTCACTCAAAAGGACAGTTGCTTCTTCCAGCATGGGGTAGGGGTGATGGTAAAATAGAGGGGTCCTGACAGCTGCTTTAATGAGCTCTGCTTCAGGTTATTCGAACACTTTCACCCAAGAAGGAGCTTGTCTTTCATTTTCAATATAATAACTCAGTGTAAAATGTTATCTGTATGAAAAGCCAAAGCATCTAGACGTTAGCAACAGTTGCTTAATTTATTTTCTCACATCTCAACTAGAATAAACTATTCTAAATGAACACCTAGTGATTATCTACCACACAGACAGATCACCTCTCCTCATTAAAGACCCACCACAGCCAGGAGTATATGACTGAACAACAAAGGACATGTTCTTTACTAACCTAAATATGTGTTTGAAGATAAAGGGGGAAATGACTTAAACTCCAGTATTGGCCATTTTGATTTTGACATTTTATGTTCCTAAGGAAAAAGAATTATTAGTAGGGTAGTATTTCATTAGACTTTGTAATTAGACCAGCTCTAAATTAATCAGTCTAAAGACTCCACTTCTCCTATTGGTTTGCTTATTCTTGGGTCACATGCTAAGTGCCTGGTGAAGTTGCAAAGGAAACCCTGAGGCTTTCTTCTCAAAGTAATGCACACTTCAGTGTTTAGAAAAAGTGATGCCCTACCCAAACCCACCCAGCAGCTATCATCTACTAGTTGACCAATAATTATCTGTTAAACTGAAAAACTCATATATATGGCAAGGTAAACTATGGCATTGTGGGTAAACATTCACGGTCTTAGAAAAAATTAAATAATTGAGAGCTTATGAGAGCTTAAAGAAATAACAAAATCTCTGGGTTGCAATTTCCTTATCTATAAAATATTGTAGGTGTCTACTGTTGAGGAAGAGTAAGCACCATGGATACTGTAAATTGTCAGTAAGAGTAAGTATAATACTGATGAAGCTTCACTCTGATAAATCAAATAACATCTTTCTCAAAACACAGTGAACATAGATAGCAAAATTGTGGAATACAAAACCTTGTCTGTTAAGACACTGTCAGGACCTTTGGTTTCACCTCTTCAGCTAACAGGTCTTTGCACTCAGTTCCCTGAGCACAAAATGGGACTCACGTTTAACACAGTTCATCTACAAAACTGTCTGAAAACCTCAGTGTGAGTGAGCTTGGCTTTCTCTCTTTAGTTTCTCTAAAATAATAGCTTTAAAATTTAGCTTTACATCAAAATTAGCATAGAATTTATTTTAAATGGAGATATCTATATGTAACTCCAGACCAATTAAATCAATTTGTATTTTTAGAAGCTCCCAGCAGCGTTTCAGTGTGTAGCTTGAGCTCATAATCACTGGCCTGTAGTCTGACGCTCTCATTTCTGCAATAAATACCGTCTGTCTCCCACTTTACTCATTTCTTTTCCTCCTTTGCATCACTGAGCTGTGATTCTTCACCAGTGTCTTTGTTATAAAGCAGCTCTCTAGGAGAGCAAGCTGCCCACAGATTCAGGTCAACTCTGATAGACTATGCGTCGTCGTTCCTACTGATCTCATCACCAGTGGAGGGAACAATTTAAGAGTGTATGCAACAGCCTGCCAGGAGAAATGGTCTCTAAGTTTCTAATACCTTTTCACCCTTCTAACCACATCCTTTTCCTCCTGCTTCTGAGCAAGGACATGAAACTTTAGCCTGTCTGACCACCCTACAAAGTGCTCAGAAGACAAGTAGAGCAGAGGGACAGAAATGAACAGAATTGGTGACAATGATTTGGCCAATAAATTAACTTGACCTACAGAAAGAATAATTACATGAAGTAAACTGAAAAAAATCAACAAATCATTTTGAAACGAAATTTAAACCGGGAAAGTCCAAGGTTGACATTTTTGTCACTTATATTTTGAAGTCTTTTATAGATGAACCAACTGACAAACAAAATGTTTCATGTTTCCTGACAAATTAAATACTTAGTTTTGTTTAAATGCTTGATAACACAATTTTGAGGTGTTTAGTGTTTTCTGTATGCAAGAGGAGACAAGAGGTTGGCAATGGGTGTCTTCACCATATTTTTTGAGACACGATTGACCATTAGTTTGCAGCTCAAGCATTTGGCTAGACTGTATGTCCATCAGATCCCAGGAATCCTCCTTTCTGAGCCTGTCCAGAGCTGGAGTTTTTAAAATAAGTGATAGGAATCTAAACTCAGGCTCACATGCTTAGTAGTGTCTTGTTAGGGATACATTGGTGTGATGAAACACTATGACAAAAAGCAACTTGAGTAAGAAAGGATTGTTTTTCTTATACTTTACATCACTATTCACCACTGATGCTAGTCAGGGCAGGAATCCAGAGGCATGAGCTGATGCAGAGGTCATGGATGATTGCTGCTTACTGGCTTGTTCCTCGTGGCTTGCTTAGCCTACAACCTTGTAGAACCCAGGACCACCAGCCCAAGAATGGAACCACCCATAATGGGTGGAGTCTTCCCACAACAATCACTAATTATGAAAATGCCCTACAAGACTTGCCTACTGCCCAATATTATGGAGGGATTTTTTAATTGAGGTTCAGGCTTTTCAGATGACTCAGGCCTGAGTCAGGTGAGCTAAATCCACACAATACCTGTGGCAAGTATGTTAGAAGCTAAAAATTCTCCCTAATCCCTTGTATTATGTTTTACCAAGAAATATTCATGGTGTGTACCGACATAAAATTTAATAATATTTTATAATCCTATACATAATGTATAATATTAAAATAATTATCTACAATGTGTATGAATGTATAAATTTCATATGCTTACTTTTTGTAATTATTGTCAAGCCCTGTTACTGGGCTAACTAATCACTCTCTGATTTGATTAAGAACCAATACATAGGAAGGGATCCATGCCTGGCATTATAATCCAGTTCAACAACACATGGAAGTTATTGGTCCTAGGGTGAACATGCAACGCTTGTTTAATTAAATTGATATAGAACATCTAAGAAGCAAGTTGGTGTATAAATTTTAATACCTAACAAAAAAGAATTCAAACAAAAACTAAATGGAAGAAATAAGAAAGTACACTACATACTCACCAAAGGGAAAGTACAAGAAAACATTTTGCTTCTTAATCCCCATGCCCCAAACAAAAAGGGAACAAAAGTTTGTATAAGAAACACTACTGTAGTATAAATCACATATTGACTCTGACACACTAATAGTCAGAGATTTCAAAAGCCACATAACTACAGGTCATCCAGACAAAATCAGAACAGCGAAACACTGGAGCTAATAGATGTTATAAACTAAATGGGCCTAACAGATATTTACAGAAAATTTCACCCAAACACAAAAGGATATACCTTCATCTCTGCAACTTACAAAACTTTCACCAAGATTGACCACACACTTGGATAAAAAGCAAATCTAGACAGATAAAGGAAGCTGAAATACCTCCCTGGATCGTCTCAGACCACCATGGATTAAAGCTCATTATCATCAACAACAGAAACCCTACAAACTCATGGAGACTGAACACATGCCTACTGAATGAAAAATGGGTACAGACAGAAACTGAGAAAGAAATTTAACACTTTCTAGAATTAAATGAAAAGGAATAAAAAAAAAATACCCAAACTTATGGAACACAATACAGCTGTTCTAAAATGTTAGTTCATAGCACTAAGTGCCTAAATAAAAAATTGGAGAGATCCCATACTCGCAACTTAACAGCACATCTGAACCCTTTAGAACAAAAAGAAGAAGTCACAGGAAAATGGAATAGATGTCAAGAAATAAACTCAGGGGTGGAATCAACAAAAACAATACAATGAATCAATGAAATGAATTTCATTGAGGAAATCTTGAGGATCTTAAGAACTGTACTCCACAAAATTGGAAAAAAATTGATAATTCTCTTGATAGGTACTACTTACCAAAGTTAAACCCAGATCAGATAAGCAATTTAAATAGACTTATTACCACTAGTAAAATAGAAACAGCCATTAAAGTTCTCCTAATCAAAAATACCCCAGGCCCAGATGGTTTCCCTAGAGAATTCTACTAGATGTTCAAAGGAAACTTAACACCAGTACTCCTCAAATTATTCCACAAGATAGAAACAGAAAGAACATTGCCAAATTCCTTTTAGGGCTCCACTGTTATTCTGATACCCCAAACCACATAAACAATTTTTAAAAAGAGAATTACAGACCAATTTCCCTTGTCAACAAAATGCAAAAATACTCGATAAAAATACTCACAAACTAAGTCCAAGAACACTTCAAAAAGATCATCCATCATGATCAAGTAGGCTTTATCCTATATATGCAGGGATGGTTTAATATATGAAAATAAATAAATGCAATCCACTAATACAAATAAACTAAAAGAAAAAAACCTACATAATCACCTCATTAGATGCTGAAAAGCCTTTCACAAAGTCCAACTCTCCTTCATGATAACAATCCTGTAGAGATTAGGGATATAAGGGAAATACCACAACATAATAAATGCAATTTACACCAAGCCCAAGCCAGCATCAGCTTAAATGGAGAGAAACTTAAAGCAATTCCACTAAAATTAGAAACAAGACAAGGTTGTCCACTCTCTCCATTACCTACTCAATACAGTACTTGAAGTTCTAGCTAGAGCAACAAGACAACTGAGGCAGATCAAGGGTATACAAATTGGAAAGGAAGAAGTCAATGTATCTTTATTTGCAGATGATATGATTGTATACATAAGTGACCTTAAAAACTCCACCAAGAAAATCTTACAGCTGATAAACACATTTGGCAAAGTAGATGGACACAGAATTAACTCACAAAAATGAGTAATCTTCCTATATAGAAATTATGAATGTACCGAGAAAGAGATGAGAGAAACAAAGCCCTTCATAATAGTCTCAAATGATATAAAATACATTTGGGTAACTCTAACCAAGCAAGTGGAAAACTTGTATGATTAAAGTTTAGGAAATTGAAGACTTTATTAGAAGATGGAAATATTTTCCATAATCATAGATAGGTAGGATTAAACTAGTAAAAATGACCATCCTACCAAGAGAAATCTACAAATTCAGTGGAATCCTTATCAAAATTCTAACACAGTTCTTTACAATTCTTGAAAAGAAAATTCTCAGATTCTTACAGAAAGTAAAAAAAAAAAGTAGCTAAAACAATCATGAACAATAAAAGAACTGCTAGAGGTATCACTATTCCTGATTTCAAGTTGTACTACAGAGCTATTGTGGGAAAAAAGCATGGTGTTGGCATAAAAACAGATACATTGATCACTGAAATCAAAGTGAAGACCCAGACATAAATGTATACACCCACAGACACCTGTTTTTAATAAAGAAGCCAAAAAGACACACTGAAAAAAAGACAGCATCTTCAAAAATGTTGCTGGTCAAACTGGAAGTCTGCATATAGAAGAAGGAAAATAGGGTCATATTCATCACCCTGAACAAAACCCAACTCTAAATGGATCAAAGACCTCAACATAAAACAAGATACACTGTACCTGATAGAGTGGGATAGAGCCTTTGACTGATTGGTGCCGGAAAAAGACTTTCTGAGCAGATCATCATTAGTGCAGGCACTAAATACAACAATTAATAAATGGGACCTCATAAAACTGAGAAACTTTTGCACAGCAAAGGACAATGTCATTAGGACAAAGCCATAGCCTAGATAATGGTAAAAGATTTTTACCAACCCCATATCTAGTAGATGGACTAATTTTCAGAACATATAAAGAATTCAAGGAATAAAACAGAAAAAAAAAACCAAGTAATACAATTAAAAATGGGGTAGATCTGAACAGTGAATGCTCATAGCGTAATCTCATTTAAAGAAATGTCCTTTGTCATTAGAGAAATGCAAATAAAAACTATTTTGAGATTCTATCTTACACCTATCAGAATGGCTAAGATTAGTAACACAAGTGCCAGTTCATGATGGAGAGCAAACAGAATATGTCTCCATTGATGGAGGGACTTCAAACTTGAACAGCCACTGTGGAAAACAGTATAGGATTTCCTCAGAAATATGGGAATCAATCTAACTCAAGATCCAGCTATCCCACTTCTGGGCATATACCCAAAATTCTCTTCAACCTACCAAAAAGACACTTGTTCATCCATGTTTATTGCTCCTCTATTCACAATGGCCACAAATTGGAATCGACCTTGATTTCAACAGAAGAATGGATAGTTACAGTTACAATCATTTCTTATCTTAGCTAAGAGAATATTAAGTACTAGATTTAGACTGTTCAGGATAGTACAACTTCTGGATTAAGCTTTGTAATTTGCCATTTACCTATGATCTGTACATTTACTATGTTTCTTACTTGACATTGTTATTGTTAGTTGTATTTCCATTTTTGTTTATGTTATTACCTTTTCTTTCTCCTGCACAATACTTGATAATCATTCTTATTGTAGCCTAGAAAACTATGCCCACATTCAAAAAAAATGGACTAGGGATGTTTGTTTTTGTTTAGGGGGTTTGTTTACAAATTGTTATTGATCATAGTCAATTTTTTCTAAAAGGAGAAAGGGAGATATGATATAAAAATGATAAAAAAGTAGATTATTTGCCGGGTGGTGGTGGCGCACGCCTTTAATCCCAGAACTTGGGAGGCAGAGGCAGGCGGATCTTTGTGAGTTTGAGGCTAGCCTGTTCTACAGAGCGAGATCCAGGAAAGGCGCAAAGCTACACAGAGAAACCCTGTCTCAAAAAACCAAAAAAAAAAAGTAGATTATTTGTGGGAGCCCACAGATATTTCCTAGTAAGATCTGAGCTTGCTCTACCCAGCAGGGCTGCATTAGGGAATGGCTTGACCACGTGCATGATTACCAGGTGTCTGGAAGTGTTTGCACTTGGCTGTGGTAAGGGGAGGTCTTTTGCCCCATCCCTTGGCTTTCCTATAAAAAGAAGTTTTGAAGAAACAGAAAGGGCCAGTGGATATTGATCCAGGTCCTCCAGAAGCTATCCTGTGTTTCTGTCTGTCTTCTCCACATTATCTTTCTATCTAAATATTTCTTATCCCTCTCTCCTCAAGAGTACCCTGAGAAAAAGAGGGAGCCCACCTCCCATGATTATTGAATCTACTTTGATCCAAAAAACAACTGATAATTTCAAAATACTTTACATTGATATGAATTTGGTTTATTGATACAAATTTGTCAATTTTGTTATACTGTATGTATATTTCTACTCTTGTTTAAGGTATCAGGTTTATGAAACTCATTTCAAATTACATCATTAGAAATACAGATTAATAGTTAATCATCTATAATAATCAAACTTATAATCATATTTATTAAGGATTTCTAGTATACAAAGATATATTTCAGAAAGATAGGCTACCTTCAAACACTTCCAAGACCTACAGAATATGGCATTTTAAATATTTTAAGAACTTAAACCTTTCTGGACAGTTAGATACATCTTCTCCTGACAGTGCCAATTATTTCAAAAGAGATGATGGGCATTGAAAAAACTCATTATGGAGCTTGCTTACAATATGAAAAAGACTAGCCATTTGGGCAAGAAACTGCTCTTGCCTGGACTGCTTGACAATATGTTATATGAATTAGATGTGCAGGACCCATAGGAAAATGACCACTAAACTTTGCCAAAACAGGTCAAGATGGTCCTTCAGGTTCCTGCTTCACAGTAGAAACTCCCAGACATTCTTCAGGACACAGAGAAAAGTAACTGTTGAACTTTGCCAAAATAGGTGACATGGTCCTTCAAATTTCCTGAACAATATGCCAGATACTGTAAGCCTGTAGGCAGAAGATAGATGCCCCAATATTACAGAGGAAATTTGGATGACTGTCCAAACATCCAGATGTCTCTCATTTCTAGAATTTTGAAAATTGCTTACAATGCACATCCTGTTTACTCAGAAAATATTATATCCATCTGGGGTCTTTGATGGAGTTGAAGACTAGATAGTTATAATTATGGTTTTCCTTAATCATGATAAAAAGTAAATTGGGTATGAAACTTTAGTCTCACAAATATAGGACAGATTATAAAATATTTTCTTTAATTTTGCCAAATACAAATAGACTAGATATTATAATTAATCTTGCTTGATAACTATTTTGTTATATGTAATTTTACTATATTAAAATGAAAACCTTCCTTTTTATTAGACAGAAAAGAGGAAGTGTTGTGGGTTGTTCTTTCTGTACACTGTGAATGCATTGTTCCCATTGGTTAATAAAGAAGCTACCCTGGCCTACAGCAAAGAAGAATAGAGCTAGGCAAGGAATTCAAGCAGAGAGACAAGGAGAAGGTGGCAGAGTCAGAAGAGTCACTGAGTGCTTCCAGGGGGAGTGAGATATTATGGAACACAGGTAATGCCATGGCAAAATATAGATTATTAGAAATTGGTTGAATTAAGTTGTAAGAGCTAGTTAATGATAAGCCTGAGCCATAGGCCAAACAGTTTGTAATTAATATAAGCCTCTATATAGGAACTAAATGCCTGCGGTACCAGTCGGGACAGAAACTTCCACCTACAGTAGCACATTTATACAATGGAGTATTATTCAATCATTAAAAAAATGACATCATGAAATTTTTAGGCAAATGGATAGAACTAGATAAAATTATCATGAGTGTAACCCAAACCTAGAAAGATAAATATGGTATATGTTTACTTATATGTGCACATTAACCATTAAAGAACAACCAAGCTGCAAGCTGTTGATACAGGAAAGTTGAGTGTAGAGGAAGGGACTAGGGGGGGATACATGATTCTCCTTGTGAGAGGAAAATAGAGTACATTTTATGAGCAGACTGTTAGCATGGGTGACTAGAAGAGAAGGATCAAGTGGGAAGAGGTAGAGAATACAGGGAGAGACAGCTATAATTGAGGAGTGTTTGAGGAATGGTTTAAAAATCTAGTGCAGTGGAAACCTCCAAAAATATATAAATTTGATCTTAATTAGGTCTCCAAATAATGGGGGAGACTAGCCATCTCTTGTCGCCAATGAAGCTTCCACTAATGAGACTGGGTTACATTCAATTGAGTTGTTGGCCAAATGGGTCCCATGGAAATCTTCATACTACCCAGGCTGTTGCCAAAACCTTAGGTTTTTCTCAAAAAATGGGCAGCAAGGCCCCACTGCTGAAGACAACACCCACACAGCTTATTTGGAAATTTACATGGAAAGTTTATACCCTGTTCTACTGTCTTTGGTATAGAAAGGTACTCTGTAGGCCACCAAGAGAAATGTATACAACAACCCAGCCATAAAACCTCTGATCTACAATGCTGTTCTGCCTATAAAATATAAGGCACTGGTGGCACAAAGCTTGTGGAAGTAATCAACCAATGTCAAGATAGAACCCATAGCTGACACTGCTTGGGTGACCAATAATCATAGACTAAAGAGCACAGAAATCTAGGATAAAAACAAATACTAGTAGTTTTCTTTTCTTTTCTTTTTTAAAAAAGGTAACATTAAACTGACTTTTAATGATATTCTGCTATAATCATAGATCAGTGCCTTATTCAGTCATCATTATAGAGGCTTCCTCTCATAACCAGTTATTATGCAGAGACAGACACACACAGAGAGAGACAGAGAAAGGAAGAGAGTAGAGGAGGGGACACTCTGGAACACTCAGCTCTAAGTGGCATGTCGCCATCAAATTCCATCGCTCTGAGCTCAGGGGACCCCATGGAAGAGGATGCAGAAAGAATATAAGAATCGGAGAGGATAGGGAACACCAGGAGAGCAAGATACTCTGAATCAACTCAGAAAAGCTCATATGAATCACAGAGACTGAAGCAGCATGCACAGGAATGAACAAGATCCTCTTCATATATATTATAGCTTCCAGTTTAGTGTTTTTATGAGACTTCTGAGTATGTGAACAAGTGTATCTCTAATTCTTGTGCCTTTTCTTGGGCTCTCTTCCTTTGGTTGGTTTGCCTTGTCCAACTTCAATGTAATGGTTTTTGTTTTATCTTATTTTATTATATTTTGTTATGTTTTGTTGTTATCTCTTAGAAGTCTATACTTTTCAAATGAGAGACAGAAAGAGAATGGATCCAGATGGGTGGGGAGGACCAAGGAACTGGGAAGAGTAGAAGGAGGTGGAACTATAATCAGGATATGTTGGATGAGAAAGAAAAAAAGAAAGAAATGTTGTATGGTGTGAACATAGACATAAAAATTTAATAGTGTATTTGGCCATTTGAAAATTTTCTAATTTATATATAATATACAATATTAAAAGTAATTTTCTGCAGTGTGTGTGTGTGTATGTATGTATGTATGTATGTGTGTGTGTGTGTGTGTGTGTGTGTGTGCAAGTGCAACTGCTTTTTGTAATTTTGCCAAGTTCTATTACAGGAGTAATCAACAACTTTCTGATTTGATTTTAGTTAGATTCAATACACAGGAAGGTTTCCATGCCTCGCACTATAATCTCGTTCAGCAACATATGGAAGTTATAGACCCTGCTACTGTTATTTCTTTAAAATGACATAGCATCAAAATGCATTCTAAATATTTACACTTAAAATCACAGGAAATACACCACAAACCCTTAATCCAAGAAGCTTCTTGTGCCATAATCAGTTACAAACACAGGAACTAATGGCTGCTCTATGTGCTGAGAATAAGAGACAGTTGAGTGCTTAGTCCTAAGCACGACGTTTATACCATACCCTCTAAGGTTTAGGGGGCATTGCAGAAGAGTGGGTATTGAGACCTTAAGAGCCAGGATATAGGAGAAAGGACTGAAAAATACTGTCTTCTTGATGTGGTATAGACAATATAAGCATAGCTTCATATCGGCTATATTTACTGGCATTAGGCCTGCAGAAGACAAGCCCAGTCAACAATCAGTTATGGGTGAGAGAGGTGCTTATGAGTACTAACCTCCCTTCTGAAACTATTGGATATTGATAAATTCTGGGGGAGTAGGATTCACTGTCTTCAGTTATGTACACAAGGGTGCTCACCAATATCCAATACTAGCTACTAACCCATGGTGACACAGGCCGCCCTGGTTCAACTTGTGGGGCCACAAAAGAAAACAAAAAGACATGGATGTTGGAGAGGGATTTGTGGGAAGCAGGTGGAATCGTCAAGATTGAGAAGAGCAGGGCGGGAGTAAGGGCAATTAGAATGTTTTATAACATCTAAGAAAGAGCCAAAGAACAAATTTAATCAAAAGCTTATTGCCAAGTATAGAAAAAATTTTTTCATATCTAAGAAAGGTTACCTGATTTCCTAAAAGTGTTGCTTCTAGCTGATGCTGAACACTGCTTGCATTTCTTCAGTAGAGGACATCTTATTCTTAAATACCCAGATGGCAATCCTGGGTTTCAAAGTCTGCTCTTTAAACAAACACTTCTTGGACCAGAAGATACCCAGGTTACTTTGAAATAATGTCTTTTTTTTTAATCACACAACTGGAATGAAATTACTTGGAATCTCTTCAAAGGTTCTATGGAGGCTTAAAGAATAGACAATTCACTCATACTCATCATTCTTCCATTTATATTTCATATCTGATAATCTTAAACACTAAATTACTTTATGTTATTTCTTACTCTCTCCCAACCCTCCATGGTTCCTTTATTGGTTGATGATATGTAAAAGCATATCCCACTTTGCAACAATTTGGTGGACAATGGAATGGGGAGAGAATGATCATTAAACAGAACATGTAGCAGGATTAGTCTTTTCCAGCACTCAGAAGAGGTGAGCAAACATGAGGAAATGGGAAGAAGAGTTAAAGAGATCTTTTTCTCCACAGGTCACCAAACCTTTAACTGATTTATGACTTTACTTCTGCATGGAAGGTTTAATGTCATGGATTTCTTGCGAAGGCCAATGGGACTATAGTTTGCCATAGACAGGGTGAACAGGAAAAGGTTAAGAAGGTGCAATAAGAAAAGACTACAGCACTGGTGACAGGGAGCAGAGATCCCCAGTAACTGTGTGCTCCCCACAAACAGAGTGGACTGTGGACAGGGGCTCAACTGCACCTCCCCTGTCTAATTTGAGAAATCTTTATGCATTTTTAGTCTCCTTTGCTAATCTATAAGCACCTACAGACAATAGTGGGTCTTTTATGTTGAATCACAACAAAATTCAATAGAGGTCTGAATTTTCTTACAGTGGAAGAATGCTCCTAAAAAGGTTCTTTCCTCTCCTACACACAAAGTTTGGTAAACTCCATGCCTCTTTTCTATTCTACTCAAATATATTAAGCCTGAATTCTCAATAATGATAAAATCTCATATTCTGAGTTTGGTATGGCATATTTGTGCATCTGAAACTCTGATATATAGTGTGTGCCTGGCTAGCATCCCACTTTTACCCCTAATCATAACACAGATTCTAACAATGATTAGTTTTCATGAGAAAGCCTTCACAAAACTGCAGTATGCTGTCCAGAATGTCATCCAATATTCTGAGCTTCTTCATTGTATATTTTCCATGATGAAAAAATAAGACCTTAATATATAATAGAAGTAGATATTCACTCTTTAAAAACACTTTTAAAAGTATTCATATCTGATTGCAACCCTCCTCACACAGAGCCTAACATCAGCTCTCACTCATGCATCACCCACTGCTGCAAGGTGAAGGGAGACTTTCGTGAAGTCTAGACTTAATGAATATCTAGAGACCATTGAACTGCATTATAAATGAAGAGCTAGTGCTTGATCTATTTATGCTGAAACCACCATTATATGATACACCAATCCTTTGGAGTATTAAAGTGCAACCATTAGAGTGAAATATTTTATTTCGAAAGTGTAAAATAAAAACTGACTTAAAAACTCTACATGTTTGAGAGGGAGTTGGTGTCCTGAAATGTATTTGTGGAGGCAGGTCCTTATTTCTTGAGAATCACATTTCATTCAGAGAAATATATGATATGTCTTAAGAATCACTGGCATTCCAATTGTAAATATTAAGGAATGCTGCCTTGCTATGTAGACAGGTAAACCAGAGAGCAATAATGATTAACAACACCGTCGAAAGGGAGTGTAGATTTTAATAGTATCACTCATAAAAGCCATGTTTCAAAGGTTACAAAGCAGAATCGAATTTACCAAAGCAAATAAATCAACTTCCTTCGGAGTTTCTCTTTTTGTGGATGATTTTGAAGTACCCAAAATATCTCCCCAGAATAGGTAAACTTGTACTTACATGCAGATAAACTGCAGGAAGTTCTGAAATCCTTATGAAGAACTCACTTTTCAGAAATCCCATTCCTAGAATATTCTGTCCTCAATTTTCATTCAAACTTACTTTTAAAAAGAGAAATTGGAGCCTGGAGAGATAGCTCAGTTGGATGAGTGCCTGCCTCAAAAGCATGAGGAACTGAGTTCTAGTCTCAGAGCCCCCCACCCACACACACACACACACACACACACACACACCGCCAACGCCAGAAAAAGCTTAGTGCAGGTGGATCTCCGAGGCTCTTTTACCAGCTGTTCTGGTCTACTTAAGATCCAGGTCCAAAACACAAAGATTATGTCTGAAAATTGAGGTGGGTAGTGACTAATACATGACAGCAGAAGTGGTCCTATGGCCTCCACATGCACACACTTGGCTGATATTTGCAGATACAGGTCAAACAGGAATCCATATGCAAATGTACAAATAAAGAGAAAGTGATCACTTGGGAGGTGGCCTTTGCACAGCTGTCATTGCTGGTGATAATGATAACTCACAGGTCCTCTTCACAGGATTACAGGAGGGAAAAGTAATCCCACTGTCACTTTGGAACTAGAGAATTTAGTTTCACTGCTAGTCTCAACTGTGGACTCCAATCTCACAAGAAAACTAAAGAAATCAAATGAATTTCCAGAATGTCATGAAAACAATAACATGTTAGAACTAAAGCAAATTCAAAAGAAAATGTGAGTTAAAAATAGCAAGGAATACTAAGAATCATGCACCATGTATACAAATACAAGACCAAACAAACTCCAATAGCAGGCAGCCAGTTTCTTTTTAAGGACACCAATGGGAGCTAATTATTTAATGTTATTTTTATACAAAATAATTTTAATTGCTTTTCTACATTTAGTTGTGTGTTCTATACATGTGTGGAGTCAGAGGAGAACTTGCTGAAGTTGATTCTTTACATCCATCATACAGGCTTTTGAGATCCTCCAGATCACCAGCCTTGTCAGTCAGGGTGCTTGCCTGATGAGCTGTTGAAGGCCATATGAAACATTCCTCACAGCTTACTGCTTTGACAAATTTAATGCCGTGAGGTTTTTCTTCTCGGACAACCCAAATAAGTCCATGTAAAATAAATTTCAATGGTGTTTCACTTTGACAAAAGATGTAAAATCTGTTTCATTTGATATTATAAGCCATGTGTCTTATTTTCTAAGTTTGTGATATTTTTATTGCATATAAGAATAAAATCGTACTACAATAATAGGCACATAGTGGGAATTCATAGTCTAAGTAGAGTAGAATATACTAACACGTGAAACAACCAACTAAAGGTAAAATAATGTCACACAATGATATGCGAGTGCTTACGATGACTAAAGCAATAAAACATAATTACAACCCTATTTATAAACAGAAGCTGTAAATGCTCTGGCTGTTTAGGAGTGAATGTCAAAAATAATGAAGCAGACTTTGCTCCAGAAATGACATAGATAAGGATTCTAAATCTCAGGTGGGTTAATGTCAAGCAACTGATTCAATTTGGCAATATAATCCAACAAGATAGTCCTCATAATTCTATCTGTTTTCAAGCATACATATACTGCTACTCCATGATGCCATCTTGTTCTACTAGTCTAGCTTCTGTTTTCAAATCTGAGTCAATTTACCATATGCCTTTGTTATAGAAAAGATTAAACAAATATATAAAGATATAAATAAAGGTTTCTATTAGAATTGATCTCTGCTTTTGAGGACTTTATGGAGTCAGAATTACATAGAAATGATGGAAAGAATTATGAATATAAAATTTGAAAGTATTAAGTATAAGCAGAAGTTATGGACCCAGGTGGTATATACCACTGCTTAATGGGACATACTAATAGGAGCACAGAATACTTGAACTGTATGACCTTAACTCAAGGAGATTCAGAGGGGAAGAATTTTAGTATGTTGCCTAGAGATCATTCATGTGCCATTTTGGTGAAGAATGTGGCTGCTTTTGCCCTTGCCTATAAAGTCTACCTGAGGCTAAAGATAAAAGTTTTGGATTAATTCTGTTGTCAGAGGAAATCTCAAAACAGCCTAGCAAAGACTCTGTTGTGTGGTTATTAGTGATAAATCTAATGAAGATTTATAATTAAAAGGAGCAAGCTAACAAGTAAAAATACAAAATGTACAATATGAGAAGGAAAGGAGCACCTGGAAGTGGAATGGGGCTAAGTCCTGTGTTCAAGAAGATAAACAGATTAAGAAATGGAATAAAGGGAATGATGACCTCAGGGCAAGATCCCACCCAGCTAAATTTCCAACTTGTGAAAAGAAAAGCTTAGAGTCTGTGTGCTGGTGCTCACCTTTAATACTGGTACTTCAGAGGCAGAGGTAAGTGGATCTCTGAGTTTGAGGCTAGACTGGTCTACTGATCCAGTTTCAGGACAGCCAAGCTTAAGCAGTGAAGGAAACCACTGAAAACAGAAAGTTGGTCAAGTTGTAATTGAAAGCAAGCATCAGAACATGGAATCTTCAGTCCATGGTCCTGGTTATAGAGTCAAAGATAGAAGAAAGGGGTTAAGGAATCTTCCTTTGTGATTAAGGAAAGCCACTGAGGCCAGGCATGTGTCAGGGTTGTCCTGGATAAAGGCCTCGAGAGGTCATTGCACGAAGCTGTGAAGGTGAAGCCTGGATTGCTTTAGAGACCCCAAGATGTTGGAGATGTCATAGGAGAGGTGATAACAGGGTGTAGAATGAGCCCAAGAGAAAGAAGCATATTGCAGTAAAAAAATTTTTTAAAAAGTGGAAATGAATTGGAAATATGGAGAACATTTTGACAACACACATAGAGATGCAGAGTTTGCTCAGATGGTTTTCCAACTCACTTTGGTCCAACATTCCCTCACTATCTTCCCTTACCTCCATTTTGGAATGGAGTCCTCAGATGAATGTTCTCTTTCATCAGATTTATCTTGGTCATGGTGTCTCTTCACTACAATAGAGCAGTGAATAAGACATTAACCTTAAAATTTTTTTAAGATATATTTTCATTTATGTGTAGATGTATGTATGCATGGAGGTAGGTGCACATGAGTGTGGTGCCCACAGACATCAGATGACATCAGACACCATGGAACTAGAATTACAGGGAGTTGTGAATTACCGTGTGGGTTCTGAGAACCAAACTCAAGTCCTCTGAAAGAACAGCAAGTGCTCTTAACTACTAAGACATCTCTCTATGCACACACCCAAATTTGAGCTTTCAATACAGGGAATCATAGTGGCCTAGAATCTCAGAGAGCCTCTTATCTCTGCACCCCCCAGTTGTTTTGAAATATTAGATCAAGATGTGTTACATTCCATTTATGTTGTGGAATATTTGTTTAATGATGCAAATGATGCATTCTTTTATGTTGCATTTGTTTAACTTTGTGAAGCTGTGTTACTTTGCCAGTCTAAAACAACTAATTGGTCTAATAAAGAACTGAATGACCAATAGCTAGACAGGAGAATGAGATAGGTGGGCCCGCCAAGCAAAGAGAATAAATATGAGTAGAAATTTAGGCTCAAGAGGAAAGAGGATGAGAGGAAGACACCAGTGGCCAGCCACACAGCCACACAGCCACACAGCCAGCCACAGAGTAAGAAGGAAAGAAAAATGTATAGAATAAAGAAAGGCAAAAAGCTCAAAGGCAAAACATAGAAGAAGAAAAATAGGTTAATTTAAGTTAGAAAAGCTAGCTAGAAACAAGCCAAGTTAAGGCCAGGCATTCCTAAGTAAGAATAAGTCTCCATGTATTTTTTGGGAGCTGAGTGGCAGGCCCCTAATTAAAAAAAAAAAAGAAAAAGCAAAAAACCAATTACACCCAATGTTGGCATTACAAGCATATACTACTAGGATTGGCTTTTATACATGATTTCAGGGATCACACTCACATCTTCATGCTTGTAAGGCAAGAAATTAACTGTCTGAGCCATTGCCCCACCCTTAAGCTATTTCTAACATAAGAACTATCTATCCTTGTCCAAATTGCAGAATCAGACTTAAGATAATGTAAGCAAATGAAAAATATTTTGTAAAATTTGTAAACTGAAGGACTCAAAACAAGTGTAATTTTGGTTACCTGCAAATAATGTATTGATTCTATACAATAAAAACTAGAACTTCTGCAAGTTGTCTAGTAAAAGTAGGCATACTACTTCTATAAATTTATATGTCTACACGTGTAAATGTATATGTTCTTAGAAACTATATTTATAATAGAAAAGCATCAGCTGAATTAATATTCCAAACAGTATGCATAGAAATGGAAAAGTGAATGGTACATGTACATATCCAGTCTGCAGTGATAAGGAACAGACACAGGTGAGTCTTAGACACACTATGGTGAGCAAACGGCCAGGCCAAGAGGACCGTCTGCTGTTATCTCTTCTATGGGAACCCCTATAATCTGCAGTATAGAAAGCAAATCCGCAGCCGCCAGAGCTAGCAGTGGAAGAGGAGGGATGAGCACTAATGCACAGGAAGGAGGACAGAAATATCATTCATTTTGAATGCTGTGGTGGCTATGTAGTGATTGGCATTTGTATATAAACATAATTTCCATAAGGCTGCTGGAATTTAAAAAATAATATTAAAATCTATAAAAATTAGAAGTAATCACAAGTATTTCTATTGAGATATAAGGATGCTAAAAAGAAAAATATTGCTTGTTATTATTTACAGTGTTTGTATATTTAATGAAGGCATATTCTGTGTAATCTAAACACCTTAAGAATACAGTCTGAATATCTATTATTATAAAGGAAATACGGCAAGCTAATACAAACATTAAGTTATAGGGTATAAGACGTAAGTTAAGTTTTTGTCTTAACTCATACATAATAATAAATTCTTTGTTGGTTGAAATAGTTAATATAAAAAAGTAGCAGAAGAAAATTTTAAAGATTTAGTTATATAAGTTTGTCCAGTGAATGTGATGTGTAGCAAACGTTATAACCAGAAGGCAGAAATAAAGAAAAAATTAATAGACATTGAAGGAAAATGTAAAGAAAATTAACCAAGTAAGACTCTGACAGAAAGTTCCAAGAGAAAAAGGCATTTAATTAACAAGAGAATAGAGAGGAGATAAAATATATGAGCAGGACATTCACAAGGCCCAATTCATTAAACATGTGAAAGTAAAGTCAACATCACTAACACACAAAATACCACATACTCACCTAACAAGAACATCTGTTTTATAAGAGCATAACAACATTATGCTTTCAAATTTGGCTGATAGGGAAGTGTAAGCTTAGATGATTCTGCAGAGGATTTTGTAATAGGTATTAAATATTTAAATTCTCATCATTTTTTTACTATTAAATTTTACTCTGATCAATATTGAAAGGAACATGTATTTCAGAATTTTTCTTGGTGACACTGTAAATACCCATCAATTTCAGAAGCTGCAGTGGCGTAATGGAGCCGCTGAAATGATGTAATAGGAAGTGAGACAGAAGTGTCCACAGTTCCACGGCAAGCTGCTCTTCTTGCATGACTAGATCCTTGGTGTAACTTTTGATGCTAGTGACAGGAATCCAACCCTGGACCTTGTACACACTGTACAAATACTAGTGTTTAAGACTTTAATGTTGATGATGATGTTATTTTACTTATTTTTGAGATATGGTCCTAGTATGTAGCTCAGCCTGGCTGTGAACTTGCTATATAGTCTTAGCTGATCTCAAAATGACAAGTTGTGGAATTACAGATATGACCAGCCATTCCCAGATCTCTAGTATAAGCCATTTTGAAAGTGTTGCAATCTGAGCTAGTGCAATTGTTGCCAGTGAGGTAAAAAACTTGCCTTGCAAGACTGGCAATACAAATTTGATCCCAAAAAGCCACATAAATGGAAAAATAGGGAAGCAACTCTATATAAAGCTGTGATCTGACCTCTACATGCATGTCATGCATGACCTCTACACACATTAATAATAATATTTTTTAAATATATTAGTATTGTATAACCAATGAGGGAACTCATCCCTGAGTAAAAACTAATTTCCCCTCTCTTGGTAGTTAATTGCTTATAGCTTATCATTCGGGGTGGTGCCTACGAACTGTCCCATATTCACTTTGGGATGTAAATTGGTATTAGAATTGTTCAAGACTTGTTTAGGCAGCTGCATTCTTGGGATTTCATGAGTGTAACTGTCATAAAAATATATTCATACAAGTAACACTGAGCAACTCAGCAGGTTGTATTTACATTTTTATCGTGTGTGTGTATGTGTGTGTGCATGTGTGTAAGAATAACAATTTTTAAAAAGAGGTCATACATTTGAGAGAGCAGGTAGTTATATGAGAAAGGCTGGAGGGAGGAGAGAAATGGGGCATTATGCCATTATATTTTAATCAAAAAAATTTAAAAAGAAAATGTAAATAATTAATGAATTGTCTTTCTGTTCCTTCTTGTGAACACACATACATGTTTGCACATATACATATGTACATCAGTTTGACAGGGATACAGTAAAGATCAGTATATGACATGTCTTTTCTTCTTTGCACTTGTCTATAATATATAAATAATTTATATGTAAGAAAATGGTTTAAGAAAGACTGTTTACAATATATTTTTATAATGGGTAAAAAAAAGCATATTGAGGCATTTCCTGGAAGTTAAAAATTCAGCTATAATTGATATATATTTATATAGACTAAAATCTACAGTGGTTTCTTAAAACAACAGAGTAAACTAGTAAGAACAGTCACTGGAAATTCCCTCCATGAGATGCTACATGAGAGCTATTCAACGTCCTTGCCTTGTCCTTGCACCGACGCTTCACATTAGGATGACTCCAGACTGCCAATAAAACACCGCACAGACTTCAGTTTCATTTCTTTGAGCATTATTGCTGTGCTGGGTTTTAGGAAAAAAACAAGTGAGACTGTGATTTTTGTCTCATTTGAGGGAGACTGATAACCTTGAGTCTCAAGCCTCCTGTCGCATTTTCTCAGTCTTCACTAGCCATGACCAAGGTAGAATCGTCTCATCTACAAATTACCAAGAATAATCAGCTCTGAAAAGCGACCTTGGGTGAAGCGATGTTAAATTGGCCAGGAAATTTTTTTGAGGCATCACTACTATTAACTTGCAATTTTTTCATTTCACTTTGCCACTGACGCTTGGCAGGTTATAGTTTTTCATTTTCGCACTTGGATGAAACTCTACCAAGTAGAGATTATAAAGATAGTGGTAGGGAATTTTTACAAGGGATTCTCCTCTTCACTCCATGAGATTAGGATACAAAATGGATCTCTATTTGAGACAATTTATCAGTTGAAGATACATAAACAGCCTGTTACGATAACAGTAATGACATAAGCACATTTATATTTTTGTAAACTGCTGCATGCTCTAAGGAGAGTCAATGTTATGATTGATCTCTGTACTTGGAAACAGTTCCCTGTTTGAAACAGTTTGGATCGAGTCTCCTTTTGAAAACTTCATTCCTCTGTGTGGAGGTTTTCTGGGATTAAAGATATGTTTAGAAAGACAGGAAACACCTTTGTATGCCAGGGTGTCAGGTGGCGCAGATGGCAAACACGCATTAGTGGAGAGAAAATAGGTTTTCAGTGGGTCCTCCCTTCCTTACCTCTAGAGGGCCAGTGCCAGTGCGTGCAGGCTAGCTTAATGACAGCCGTCTACACCATCCTCTCAAGACTTTTCTTTAGCAAATACATAACAACCAATTAATGACAGTCGTTAACTAACTGTAAATTCCCTCTTTTAAGGAGGAGAAGACAGAAAAGTCATGAAATAAATAATGGAGGCATAATCCATGGAGGAATGGAACAACAAATGGAAAGAGCTCAGGAATTACTCCTTGGAGCACAGGTGATCTAGTCATAAAATAAAATATTTCTGTCCCTACAGAAAATAAAGGTGTCTCCTGTGATTACCTCACAATAAAAATGTGACCTCAATGCCACTTTTGACAGATTCTCCTTCTTCCAGTCATTGGAGAATAACTGGCAGAACTGCTTCCTGGAGAAGAGCTCTGCTCCCAGGGACTCCAGTATTAAGAACCAGAATCTCCTTTATTGATTCGTGTATCACTATGAAAATTATGGTGAGAAGCTTCTTGTTTTTATAGCATGTTTATCATATTCTACTAAAGTTAAATGCTCAGCCAAAATACAGAATTTCTTTCATTTTTGCAAAATAGGTGAAGTTTTAAAGAAAGTTTGTTTACATTTGTCTGCTGATTTTGACAGGTTATTTTTGGTTTATGCCGTGTTAGAAACCAAGGAGGTAAATGTTCATCATTTCTAGAATAAATTCATTCATTCTAAATTTCACTCTTTTTCAAATATCCTTTTCAATTTAAGTGAAACAATCTCTAACCTCAGTTACTTTAGTTGTATATAGGAAATTACTAAATCTTCCACAAATATGGTTAATTTAATATCAAAGAACATGAGCTTTGCAAGCCAGATGCTTGCTGCCAGCCTAACATGGGAAAGTAATAGAAAGAAAGACACAGAAACTCATGTCAGTCTAGTCCAAAGGAGAAAAGTGTATCCTACTGTGCTCCTCTACCAATAATACCAGCACTACAGATAAGGAAGCAGTAGAATCTGTTGCAAATTCTAGACTAATCAAGTCTACAAAGTGAGTTCTAACCTGTCCTAGACTACAGAGTGAGAACCTCTAAAACATTAACAAACAGTGAAACAAAAATTCAAAACTCTTTGGTATATATTTTAGACAAAGGCATCTAATTCAAAATCATTATCATAAGCAACCAGTAGGAAATAAAACTACTGTTCATTTATCAAATAAATTTCTTGAGTATTAAAGTGCATGTGAGTTCAAAGCATAATGCTGGTTAAATAACATAGAAAACAAGGTAAATAAGTCTAAGTGCTACATCAAGTTGCAGAGACCAAACTTGGAAAAACAAATCTATGAAGACAATTTCCAACATACAGTAAATAGAAAGAAGCAGCAATAATATGGAGGCAAATGCCCAAGGAGCAGAACTTGTCCCAGAGGTGGAGGTCAGAAACACATACAGGAAAAGGGAACGAGAACTCTGGAGGAAGCAAGCTGTAGGTGAAGGACGGCTACAGTGACATCGCAACTGCAAGACACCTCCATGAAAATGAAACATCACTGCCTGCCAAGCCCCCATCCACAGGTTCAGATGGCTTAAGCTTGAATATGACTATGAAATTGAGTATAAGATGATGAGACTCCTTGATAATAAAGAAAATCCTGCTGTGAGGACTTACTCATTTGTACGCCCTTTATATTTTTAAAAGTATATTATCATTTATTTATGTGTATGATGTATGCCTGGGTATGAGGAGGTCAGAGGTGTCAGATAACCTAGAGCGGAGTCCCAGGTTGTTGGTAAGATGCTTGATGTGGATGCTGTGACTCGAACTCAGGTCTGCTGCAAGACAATATGTGTTCTTCTTTTTTTCTTTTTCAAATAAAAGCATTGATTTTAACATTTAGAAATTGTGTTAGTAAAATGATTAAACTGACAAAATGATTAAATATTTTGGTCACGTTAAAATGTCTTGCTACTGCCGGGCGGTGGTGGCAAACGCCTTTAATCCCAGCCCTCAGGAGGCAGAGGCAGGCGGATCTCTTTGAGTTCGAGGCCAGCCTGGGCTACAGAGCGAGATCCAGGAAAGGCGCAAAGCTACACAGAGAAACCCTGTCTCGGAAAAAAACAAAAAAAAACAAAAAAAAAAAATGTCTTACTACTATTCCTACTTTTCTATTTTTCTACTATAGAAAAATGAACTTTTTATACAATATATTCTGACTATGGCTTCCCCTCCTCCAACTCTTCCAAGATCCTTCACACCTCCCCTCCCAGACAAATCCCCACTACTCTCTCATTAGAAAACAAACAGACATCTAAAGAATAAAATAAAATACAAACCAGAACACAACAGAACAAAAAGTGGAGACAGAGCCATCCTAACTACTGAGCCTCTCTCCAGTCCCATTGTGTTAGGTTTTCTTTTTCTGTAATGAAACACCATGACCAAACACAAGTTGGGGAAGAAAGGGATTGGGGGATTGGAGGCAGGAGCTGATGCAGTGTCCACAGAGGGTTGTGTGCCTCTTACTGGCTTGCTCAACGCACCTTCTTACAGAACCCAGGACCAACAGCCCAGGGATGGCACCACTCACCATGGGCTGGGCCCTCCCCACTTAATCACTAAATGAGAAAAGGCCTTACAGCTGGATTTCATCCAGGAATTTCCTCAACTGAGGCTCCTTCCTCTGATGACTCTAGCTTGTGCCAAGTTGACACACAAAACCAGCCAGTACACTCATCACCCATATTTTTAAGATATTGAAATCTTTTTGGGAAGATAATTGATAAATACTGAAATACTCTGTTAACATCAAAAGATACAGTTGTTTATAAATAAATGGCTTAAATGGATGACTTCCTTTTTTATAGAAGAGCAAAAAATGGAACAAGCAAACAATGAGCATGTAACCGAGACTGTATCTGAATACTGAGTATATTTTTATTTTCATCACTTAGGATAAATTAATTACTGCAGCAGTGAACACACTCAGTCTAGAGTTTACTGCTGAAAACATTTTAATTTAGGTCTCCAAGGATTCTTACAGGAATTGAGGAGGTTAAGAAGCAAAACAGCTATGGTCCTGAAAGTATTCTAACAAAATCTGAGTTAGTGTGATTCATTTATTCTGTTATTTCATTATTGTTCAGAATAACACAACTGAGAATGATTACATTAAGGTCTAGAATAGCAATAAACTTTGCTATCTTGGGGACATGAGGTAGAATTCTGCAAGTTTTAGGCCAGCCTGGGATACATAGCTAGAGAGATCCTGTCTAAAAACAAGATGGATGGCAATAAGTTAAGATGAAAACATCAGTTTAATATTACTTTAATTCAGAATACTTAAAAGATTAATAATTCCAAACTTTAAAACTGAATGAAACCTATCATAGATGGCCAAGTAACTTTTTCCTTTACTTAATTCTTGCATAAAATATGACAGATAAATATATAGAGACATACACCACAAGCTGACATCAATTAATATATGTCTTTAACACATAGAAACACTCATTAATCTATAATCTATAGAATAATGAATCTCTATAGTTACAAGAAAATATCTGAGATTTTCTATAGTGGAGAGAAGTTACCTTGGTGAGGGCCGAAAACAAATATTTATAGCTTTTGTAAGGGGTTCTGCTGATTTAGTAAATTAGAGGCTGTAGATTCTCCAGTAACCATGGTTTCACCAGTAATGTGTAGTTAGCTGGGTTTCCAGTTTCAGCTGGGAGTGGGAGAGGTGGTCTTCCCCAGAAAGGGGCACACCAATTGGTTTTGAGTGCCAAACAGTCAGTCCAGAACAGATACATATAAGTAACATTATATGAACTGAATAGGTTATATTTAGGAATATGTATGTGTATGCATAAACATATATGCATGCAATAAGAATCAGTGATAAAAAAAGGCGATGAATTTGAAGGATAGCAGGGAGGGGTGCATTGGAGCATTTGTAGGAAGGAACGGGAAGGGAGTGAGACAATTATAATCTCAAAACTAAAATAAAAAAGGATGATAAAAATAAAATAAAATTTAAAAATATATGAGAAATGAGCCAAAAAGCTTACCAATATCTAACGTCAACACAGGAAGAGCCAACGCACATTTTTATTTTGGCATACTCATGACTTTGAGATGTGTCCAACTTTTTCACAGTACATCAAACAGAAAGCCTTTAGGGTAGTAAGGAGAATATATGCATAGACTGAGTTGGGAAATACTAGCGCTGCCTAATGAGGTCATGGAACAAATCAACACAGCTGGCCTGCCGACTGTTCATTAGCCACCCCAGAAGAGCCAGGGGTGTCCCAGGCAGAACAGCTGCCAAACCAAAGAAAGAATCTATGGAGTTCGGGTCATAAACAGACAATCAGAACATTTCAGAGCTGGCAAGGCTCTCCAGGGCCATGCATCTCAGTGTGCAAAGCTCTAGTTTGCTACAATGATTCAGAAGCTGGATGAACTTCCTGAAATCATATGCAAACATTTTATAAGAGAAATTTTTAATATAAACATTTATTAGTATCAAGCTCTTTTGTCGATTTAGTAAATAGATTTTCTTTTTATACAAACTATATATTGGCCGGGCGGTGGTGGCGAACGCCTTTAATCCCAGCACTCGGAAGGCAGAGCCAGGCAGATCTCTGTGAGTTCGAGGCCAGCCTAGACTACAGAGTGAGTTCCAGGAAAGGCGCAAAGCTACACAGAGAAACCCCTCTCTCGAAAAACCAAAAAAAAAAAAAAAAAAAAAACCTATATATTGGATATTGAATATTTCCTTCCTAAGCTGCCTTCCTCTTCTTTCTCCTTCTCTTCCCTTCCCATTAGCCCTATTATTCTAGGCAGATTTACTTCAACCTCACATCATATTGACATATGGGATTTTATGTATCTATATAAAACCTAGAAAGACCAAATGAGAGAAATTATATTTATCTTTCTGAGACTGGCTTAATTCTATTTATATAATTATCTAAAATTGCATCTGCTATCCTGAAAACAATATAACTGAATTCTTTGTGGTTGAAAAGTTCCACTTTAAACATATACTCTCTCTCTCTCTCCTCTCTCTCTCTCTCTCTCTCTCTCTCTCTCTCTCTCTCTCTCTCTCTCACACACACACACACACACACACACACACACACACACACTACCTTTTCTCTATCCATCCTAGGTTAGTTTCATAACTTTGCTAGTATCTATAAATATTTATGTCCAAATGTCTGTGATGTGTTCCCTCTGAATCTTTTGGGTAAGTATCAGAACCACTGATCCAGTTCATACATTCATTTAATGTACAGAGAAACTATGAGTTGCAATTTAGTCATTGCCCACTAGTACTTCTAAGGAAGTAGGGAGTCTCAAGTCCCAGAGTTCTGTCTCTTTCCTGCCACAGCAGGCAGTCTCCTCTTAAGTACTAGAAATATTAGGTACAGCAGAAAAGCCATGCAGCTGTGATCTGTATTTGTTTATTCTCAAAAGCTTTGGTATTCCCTGTGTAGTTACTCCATAAGATCTCTGTGAGTTCTTTTACATGTCTTTTTCAAAGTGCCAAAGCTGTATGAGAGGTATTTTTTCGACCATTGTAATTAAAACAATATCTGAGACAAGCAGCTTGCCCCTGGTGGTATCTCAGACACCAAAATTAATCTACCACTACACTCAATGGAAAAATTACAGGCTATAAAGAGCGGTTGTGGATGTAAGTGTTGCAAGGCCAGGTTATGTAGTTACTTCTAATAACTACTAATAGTTATCCCCAACTGTCATGGAACAATGGTGTATGTAACAGACTATTCCCAAGGAGGAAGTGTACTGGTCTGGGAGTGGCCCTCTACTTGTGGCTCTAGAAAGAGTGCTCTTCTAAACCAATTTTCCTTACATGGGTCTAACTATATTGATTAATCTTCCAGTTATTCCAAAACATACTCAATTTACAGACAGATGCAAAGTTCTTTGCAGGCTCAATAAATTAATTTAGGACTTTTCTTGATGTTACTATTATAAAATTAGTATCTCCCCAGTAAGGTATTTTGACCGATGAATAGGAATCTTTTATCAAATTAATACCACCATTAGGTCACTTTCGGTGGTTTAGTGGTAGTCTTTGGGATATAGTAACGTATTGCTGACTTGGGAAAGCCGCCATCAGACTGAATATGAACTTGTACCAGTGAACTTCTTCATAGGAAAATTCTAAAGCTAAACTAATAATGTCTAAATCTAAATGAGGAGTTTCCACTGTCAAACCTGCTTCATTTCATATAATTCAGTTGTGATTCACCGATTGTAATTAGTCCTCCAACACAAAAATCTCATTTAGCACTGCCTCATCTAAAACATCCAGTGATACTTCATCACCTACATATCAAAAGTAAAGTTCTAAAGGTCAACATTCTGTTTAAAAATGTATCAGTGGTCTCCTACCACATTCAAGCACCCCCAAAATTTCACCTCAAAATACAAATCTCTGGCTTTCATTTCCAACAACTCCCAAACCCTCTCACAAGCCACTTAGACATCCTGCTTCCAAAAGCTGGGTGAGCATTCCCATCTGCTGCCATCTTGGCCATAGTTCATCAATGTAGTTTTAAAATATTTTCATTTGTTTACGTTATCATAATAATATGATCTCTTCAAAGGCATAGACTATATTTATTTTGAACCCAAATCTGATGTAATTCTTGACACCTAAGTTAAAAAAATATTGAGGGGAAAATTGAATAAATAAAAACTGTGGAAGGATTTGGTTCCTTCTTAAAGTTCATAAAATTGGGTTAATCATGATTTTTTTTTAAACTTTCACTCTTTCTAGGCTTTTGAGAATGGAGTCTCTCATATGTACCTTGGAAATAAATTAAAACTGAATATATGACTTAGCTATGAGTACAACAAAACATGATCGCAATGGGTATCTCAACAGAAATTTATTTTCTCTTTGCTCTACAAGGTTGAAGATCAAGACAACTGGGACTGTCCCTTGACATAGCTCTTCCTGCTCCTCTTGTTTCTCCTTTTCCTCTTCCTTCCCCCACCCCACCCTCCGTCCTGTTCCCTAGCTCACCATAGGGTGAGCAGTTTTGCTTTATCCAGCATTTCCCGCCATAATTTGGACCTCAGCACAGGTCTCAAGGCCATGGTGTCACTGGGTCACGCACCGGAAGTTCCAAAGCAAACATTTACTGTTGTAAGTTTCTTCTCTTGAGGTTGTCTTATGAAGTGGAGGCTGTCACATAAGGTAGCAGGCTTGCGTGAGTAATGAAGAGATCTGTAAAATCTTAAAACAGTAAATCAGGAAAAGCCTACACTGCTGTACACAGAGCACAGTGAACAGCTCTGGCAATGGCTCAAACGCCCAAAATCCTGACAGGAATTGAGATAGTGCAAGTTACTCTGAAATTTTAGAAAAAAAAGCAGATTCTAGTGAGAATTGGACTAGAAGCCAACCTGGAAACACTATGAACAAGAAAATTCAAAATCACTATGCCCATGCCCTGAGACTGTGGGAAGTAAAACTGACATGCTACTTTAGGTAGCAAAGAAAATGTGGCAGAAGTATAGAATTCAGGGTACATCATGGGTATGAATAGTTTCTTTTTTTTTTTTTTTTTTTTTTTTGGTTTTTTGTTTTGGTTTTTCGAGACAGGGTTTCTCTGTGTAGCTTTGCACCTTTTCCTGGAGCTGACTTGGTAGCCCAGGCTGGCCTCGAACTCACAGAGATCCGCCTGGCTCTGCCTCCCGAGTGCTGGGATTAAAGGCATGCGCCACCACTGCCCGGCAATGAATAGTTTCTTTTAGCTACATTTATGCTAAAAAGTTGGAATAAAGAAAAACAGACAAGAAGGATTTGAAAAGTTTGCAGATTTGGCCAAAAAAGAAACATGTATACATAAAAATGCATTCAAGAAGACCACTATTATTAAGGCTGATATTTTAAAGAAAATAATCCAAGTTCTTTTCACCAGGAAAATCGGAGGTGCTGCAAAGGAACTGCAGGAACCTGCAGGCTACCCCATTCATCACAGGCTCAAAATGCCTTCACAGACTTTCATACGAATAAAATGTCCAAGAATGCACCAAGCCTCCTAGAGATTCATTTCTTCTTGTTCAGATCACTAGGTGCTCGGAGGCCTCCATTGTCTTGGTTTCATCAGGCCCATGTACAGCTTGCACCAATGACCAGAACTGGGGCTCACAACTGAGCTTATGTGGAGTCCCAAAGACTTTAAACTTGAAGCTCTGTGCAGTGCTGAAACAGCTTAGACTTTGGAGACCTTTGGAGGGAAACACGTTGTTTATTGTGTTAAGATGAACATGAGATTTTGCAGGCTGAAAGCAGAAGTCCCCACTTTGGATCTTCAAAATTCATTAAAGGTTGTAGTCAGAAGGTTTCTCCAGTCCCAAGTTCCTCTGGTCCCACTCTGCTCTGTGGACCATCTGCCGCTTATAAAATAATCATTCAGAAGATTAATATTATTTACAATTGCATGGCCTATGGCAGGCTTCTTGCTAGCTAGCTCTTATGACTTAACCCACTTCTATTAATCTATGTTTTGTCACGTGTTCTGTGGCTTACCTGTCTGCTGGCATCTCCCTGCCTCTCTTTTCTCTTCCTGTCTATCCACTTGGATTTACTCCTGCCTCTAAGCTGCCTTGTCATATTTATCACCCAATTAGGGCAACAAATATTCACAGTATACAGAAAGATATCCCACAGCACTTCCCTTCTTCTATCTAACCAAAAAGGAAGGTTTTAACTTTAACATAGTAAAATTGCATATAATAGATCAGTTATCAAGTAAGAATCACAGTTACAATATCTAGTCTTAGTATTTGGCAAAATTAAAGAAAATATTCCATGTATCCTATATTTGTGAATCCAAAGGATTGTATCTAACTTACCTTTTATTCTAATTTGCATTACCAAAACTATCTTTTGATGTCTTTCAAACTTATACACTTTACACCTCTTTAGTGGGTTTCTTTTCTGAATTTCTTAACAAGAAAAACTGTAACTATCTAATCTTCAACTCTCTCAGAGACCTGAGAAGGAAATAACATTACCTAGTAAAACAGGAAGTACAAACAAGCAACTTCCAAAAATAATGTGAGTTATAAAAGAAACAGCCAGCTGCCTAGACTGTCACCCAAGGTTTCTCTGCAACATTGGGGCATCCTTCTTTGGCCTACAGGCTTAGCATATTTGACAGAGTCATCTATGAAGCAGAATATTCTAAAGAGCCTTCCTACCTTGTCTTGGCAAGGATCAACAATCTTTTGTTTTGTGTCCTGCTTGTCTATTTTGGACAGCATACTGTCAGCAGTCGATGCAAAGGCACTTTCTTGCCCAATGGCTAACTTTTGCCCCAATAAAAGTAAACTCCACATGGAGTTTCTTCACTGCCCATTATCTTTTCTGAAGTAGTTTGGTGCTGCCAGAAGCAGACATGAAAATAGGATAGATAATGGAATATCTGTCTAATGCAAATGGACTAGATATTGTTGATGTACTTGCTGCTTGTATATATTGTATATAGTTATTGTACTTATTGTATATAGTTTTTCTTATATTAGTTATAACTTTTTTATTTTTTATTTTAGACAAAAAAGGGGAAATGTGGTGATATGTTGTATCCCCGCAATATATTGTGCACCCTAATAAAGCCAGCCACTATATTAAACATAGAAGTCAGGTAATGGTAGTACACTCCTTTAATCCTAGAATTAGGGAGGCAGAGATCCATCCGGATCTCTGTGAGTTCAAGGCTGCACTGGGAACAGAGCCAGGCGTGGTAGCACATGCCTTAAATTCCAACACTAGTTAACCATAAAGGTCTGGAGGTCTGTACAGACAGACAGGAAGTGATAGAGCTCAGCAGAAAGAGGAAGTGTTATAGCTGGGCAGAAAGAGGAAATGAGATGTCAGAACAGAAAGGCATATAGGCATGGGTATACAGGAAGAAGATCTCTTTAGAGACTGAGGTGTTGGTGAGGTAAGGTTGGCTGTGGCCTGTCCTATTCCTTTGATCTCTCAGTTTTAATCCCAATATCTGGCTCTGGGTTTTTATTAATAAGATTGTTTAGCAATTCGTCTTATAAAAGGTCCTTAGTGTCACTCCCCAGAATTGTGCTGTTAGAGACTGAAAGCTGTTAGAAGCTTTCAGGGGTGAGTGTGGATGGTATGAGCTTCAGTCACTGCCCCTGTGCTCTTCAAGGGGCTGACGCACACATCCTTCCTCCTCTTGTCTTTTGCTTCCAAGTTCATCATGCACTGAGCCGTTTGACTGAACCCCACACTCACACCATTGTGTGCTGCCTCATGTCAGAGCTGAAGGAAAGGGGTGAACTGATCATGGGTAGACTGTCCGAAACCTGTAAAAAGAATGAACTTTTCTCTCTTAATAAAATCTAATAATCTCAAGTGTCTATGATATTAAGAGAAGGACAATACATAAGCAAAGGGTTGAACCGACTTCCCATGTCATCCATGGACTCAAAGCTCCCATGTACCTGGCCTTCATTTTACATATTGGATTCTGTTGGAGGAGATCTAGAAAGGACTCAAAGGTAATACAAATTCATTTGAGTCTGGAAATGTTTCTGCAACTGAAGACTATGAACCTGTAGACCCTCTCTGAGCTAAATGCTGCTTTTAGCACACCCTAAAACATATCTACAGTGGGTGCTCCCCAGCAGGTCCATAAGTTCTCCCAAAATGATTCAATAGGGCACAGTATTCCAGGAAGGAATCTTTATTTTTCAAAGGTTAGTCCTAAAAAATAGCACTTAACATACTGAACTGTAAGATTTATGTTTGTAAGTAAATAAATCAGTAATTCCCACTGGATTTTATGATAAAATGTGAGGCATATAATGTAAACTTCACCTACTAAGTAGTCATTTTAGAAGTCACACTTTCTTATAGATTGTTTGTCTGTTTTGTATGTTTTGTTTTCTAGGACAGAGTCATACTGTGTAGCTCAGGGTGGACTGAAACTCATGGCCATTCTTCCCCTTAAGCCTCTCAAGGGCTGAGATTATAGGCATAAGCCACTACATTCAACTTTGCATGTATATATTTTTTCAAGTAAATAACCACAGTACAAAGACAGCACAATTATCCTTATTGGTCCAGGAAAAGCAAACACACATTTGAAAAAAATCTCATTTTGCATTCACAAATTATTTTAACAACTAGATATAGAAAGTGATGCTTACACATTTTAGAAAAATATTTTGAAGAAGAATGATTTATATAAGCATTTCTTATGAGAAATGCATATAGAATATCACAGAACTGGAGGATATGTCAGGCAAATTTAAAATAATTTAATATTGGTAGAAATGTAAAAGTTTCAAATTGTTAATGATACAAAGCATTCCATACAAGGGTTATCTATATTAAGCTACAAGCTGAGACAATTTCTGAGAAGACCAGTAATATACTGAATTAGTGTTAGTTTCTTTGAACATTGTGATAGTTTGAAAGAAAATGGCCCCCATGATGATAATGGACTAAACCTCTGAATCTATAAGCCAGCCCCAACTAAATGCTTTCCTTTATAAAAGTTGCCATGGTCATGATGTCTCTTTACAGTATTAAAAACCCTAAGACAGGACTGAGTTATTATTATGATAGGCCTCACAATGATTTCCTTTGAAGAAACTTGGACTTTGGTACTTTGGGTTAGGAAAGCAGTGGAATGGGTTAAGCACTGCTGAAGGGGCCATACTAGTAGGAGCATGGAAGAGAGTGGTGTTGGGTGTAATTTGACAATCTATAGGGGCCTTCCTTGCTCAAGAGGTTTCAGAGGAGAAGAGCATTAATATGAGGCCTAGAGATCATTCTTGTATTTTGGTGAAGAAAGTGGCTATCTTTTGCCCTTGTCAGAAGAGTCTGCCTGAGGCTAAAGTGAAGAGTTTTGGATTAATTCCCTTGCAGAAGAAATCTCAAAATAGCCTGGTATAGACTCTGTCATGTTGTTATTAGTAGTAACTCTAATGAAGATTTATAATGAAAAGCAGCAAGCTGATCAGGGTAAATTACAAAACAAAATTTAAGGATCATAAAAAAGGGGGACAGAACTTAGTCCTGTGTTCCAGGAGATAAACAGATTAAGAAACGGAACAAAGGGAGTGGTGACCTCAGGGTAAGATCCCACCCAGCCAAGTTTCCAATGTGTGAAATCCCAGCCCTGGGAAGGAAGAGGCTGACAGATCTGAGTTTTGAGGCCATCCTGGTCTGTGGAACAGGTTCAAAGACAGCCAAGCTTAGGCATTGAAGGAAACCACGGAAACAGAAAGCTGATGAATATGTAATTGAAAGAGGGGGCCATGTTCCAGACCCAACAAGTAGCAGAACTTGGCAGCTTCAGCCACATGGTTCTGGCTTTAGAGTTAAGGACAGAAAAAACAGGATATGGAATTTGTCTCCACGCCTAAGAAAAGCTACTAAGGCCAGACGTGTCGGGGGTGTCCCTGCATGGAGGCCTAGAGAGGCCGTTCCATAAACCTGTGAAGTTGAAGCCTAGATTGTCTTGGAGAACCCAAGATGTTGGAGATGCCAGAGTCATAGGGTACCTGCCACAGAGAGCTGCTAACAGGGAGTGGAACCAGCCCAACACAAAGAATTATGTTGCAGTCAACAAAGCTGAATGGAGTCAGAGATCTGAAGAGCATTTTATATGAGACATGGAGATGCAGAATTTGGAATTTGCCCAGATGGCTTTTGATCTTGTTTTGTTCAATATGTCCTCACCCTAGTGAGCCTATCCCTTCCCTATGTTTTTGAAAGTTAATGTATATCCTGTGCCATTATATGTTGAAAATATGTGACCTGCTTTTTTATTTTGACTTCATAGAGATTACAATTAAGAGATGGCATGATACTGAGATGAGACTTTGAAATTTAGACTTTTAAATTATACAGACTATGGAGACTTTTGAAGTTGGACTGAATGCATTTTTGCATTATGATATGGCTATAAGCTTTTGTGGGCCAGGGAGTAGTCTCTCTAGGGAAGAACACACCAGGTGACTATCCAATACCAAAAGGTTAACCCTGAAAAAATTATATATACAAGTAACATTATATCGACTGAGAAGGTTATATTTAGGAATGTATCTGTATATACATATACGCATGCAATAACAATTAATAGGAAGAAGCCATGAATTTGAAAGAGAACAAGGAAGGGTATATGGGAGAGTTTGGCAGGAGGAAAGTGAAGGAACAAATGATGTAATTAAATCATAATCTCAAAATAAAAAAAATTAAAACGTACTTGTGAAACATGGGGCAGATTGCTATGCAACCTAAGGCCTGCAATTACAATATTTAGTAAGTCATATCAATGTGAAAACTGATCTAAGATGGTGTAGAGGACAGCAGATGATGATGAGCTGAAGTTAGAGTACATTCTGAGAATAAAATAAAAACCCAAACTGTTAAGTCACCCTTTCTCCAAGTGCTTTCTTGAAGTCCCAGCATTCTAGTGCACATTGATTCTCTCATGGCTCCCTACTTCCTTGGAACCACTTATTCCTTCTCAGTTAAAAGGCTCAGGATAATATATGAGCTTTATGTAGTTACAAAATATCGCCATTTGTACTCCTTCCCTTCCCCTTGAAGGCTTCATTGCTAATTTGAATAGAGAATGGAGATAGTACTAAGTACACTGTAAGTGTGGGTCTCAAGTATGAAGATATTATCTAAACATCTTATCTCTCCAGTTGTGAAGCAAATCAACCAATTGGTCTTTAACTCATCAAGGTATTCAAGCCTTGCAAAGCCTTTAAAGGAGTTCCCTTTGAATAGAAAGGCTAAAATAGGAAGTACTGAAATTGTCCTTATTTGATTATTTCACTCATTTAATTTCAATTCACCTAAGATTTCTATCTCAACTGCCCACCTACTTTGAAAGATACATTTCCTTTAAATTTAAGACCATGCATTCTTAAAGCTTAATTTACATAAAATAGAATTCACCCATTTGGAGTGGACTATTTAATTTGTTTTAGTATACACAGAGTTGCAAAAATTAGCACAATTTTGGGACACTTTCAGTTTCAAAAGAGAAGTTCCATACTTACAGCAGATGTTCTTAATCCCTCCCAAACTTAGGCCCACAAGTTTCTGTTGCAGAGATTGGCCAATCTTGGACATTCTATCTTAGTGTAATCACACAGTATCATGAATGCCCTGCCTCTTTCCCTTCCATGATCTCAGTCTTCATTCCTCCTGCTCAAATATGGATCAATACTTCATTTATTTTTATTCCTGACTAATATTCAACTATACAGCTATACATTTAAGCTGACTAATCAACAGTTGAAAGGTAATTCAGTTATTTCTACCTTTGGGCCACTATTAATAACACTTTGGGCTGGAGAGATGGCTCAGTGGTTAAGAGCACTGGCTGTTCTTCCAGAGGTCCTGAATTCAATTCCCAGCAACCATATGGTGGCTCACAACCACCTGTAATGAGATCTGGCTCCCTCTTGTGGCCTGTAGGGATACATGCAAACAGAACACTGTATACTTAATAAATAAACCTTTAAAAAAAAATAACAGTTCTACAGACAAACACAAACCTTTGAGTAGACATTTGGTTTTCTTCTTTTTAGATACATACTTAGCACTGAGAATGTCACTTGCATATTACATCTAGGTTTATGGACTAAAAGAACTGTAACCATATGTCCAAATCTAGATATGAGGGCTGAATTCCCCAAACCCTCACCACCAACTCTCTGCTACTGTAGCTCTAGGTTTGTTTGTTTCTTTGTTTAACTTTCTGATACACATTGCTGAGTGTTGTTTCTTGTGCCTAATGAGTCACTTCAGATGGTTATATTTATTTCATTTTTTTCTCGATTTTGGAGAATATAATGTAATTACAATATTTCTTCCTTTCCACTCTCCTTCCAAAACCTCCCATATATACTTTCTTGCTCTCCTTCAAATTCATAGCCTTTTTCACTAATTATTATTATATGCAAATATATGTATATATGTATATGCACATATATATTTCTTAATATATCCTGTTCAGTCTGTATAATGTTTTTTGTAGATATGTTTTCATCTTAGTACTAACAGAGTTCTCTGAACATTCCAGTCATAAGAACTTTATCATGTATGGGATTTATAAACGTGTGTGTGTGTGTGTGTGTGTGTGTGTGTGTGTGTGTGTGTTATACAATTTTTTGTTTGCTTGCTTTTGATTTTTTGAGACAGGGTGTCTCTATATTTTCTTGACTGTCCTGGAACTCACTATGTGGAACAGGCTGGCCTCATACTAAGAGATCTGCCTGCCTCTACCTCCTCAGTGCTCACATTTAAGGCATGATTTTATTTAGCTAATTTCTGTGCATTGTAAGGATTCAACATTATTCCCAGCATCTGCATATCTAATTGTTTTAGCACCGTTTGTTAAAAAGAGTCTTCTTTCTGAATTGAATTGTTTTAATACCCTTGTCAAAAACAGCTTACTACAAATATGTATTTAATAATAAAAAATCTAGGTTTAGCTATGATCTGAAAATTTGTCAAGATTTCTTATCATCATAACAAGGAACCATCAATGGTTTTAAAAATACCTGGAATGCTGGAGAGGTGTCTCAATAGCTAAAAGCACTGGCTACTCTTACTGAGGACCTTGGTTCAAATCCCAGCATTCACATAAAACCTCAAAACTGTCTATAGCTCCAGTCCCATCTCTGATGCCATCTTCTGGCCTCTTGGCACTGTGTACACATGGTACACAAAGAAACATTTGGGCAAAACACCCATATGCACAAAACAAAATCTCAAAAAATGAAAAATGCTAGTCAACATTGAGATCTCAGATCCAGGGGAGTAGTCAAACACAGACTGTGTTCACACCCACACCAATCCCAAAATACAACGGGTTGGGAGGAGAACTCACAATTTCAAAAGGAGGCAGTAACATGATGTGTTTTGCCATGAAATGACAAGAGTTCCAAAAGGCTATGGAACTCTTTTGGCTATGGAAAGACTTTAGGCAACCTATCAGGTCTGAGGATATCTAGGAGGCATGGATGGCTGTAGGCATGGATGTCAGAAAATAGGCAAGATGTGATAACAATCAGTTGGCTGGTTCATTAGAGGGCTTCGATGCTCTGGCAAATGTGAATCACAAAATTAAGGTAGAAACTAAATCATACAGACCAAGCAATATATATATATGTTTTTCAGTTGTGAAAAAGAAGTTATTTCTCAAGAGAATGGATTAAACTGGAGATAATCATATTAAGTAAATTAAGCAGTCTTGGTAAGACAAACATTATACTTTTCCTATCATTTGTCATTCCTAGAATGTACATATACAATCATGCATGAACATATGACATGAATGTAGACATGACACTGTCTGGAAGAATGGCAATGACAGGTGGGGGAGCCAGAAAGTGAAGCAGGCAGGATATGCTCGATTTACATATGCACTTGTATAAATAAGTTAAAAGTTAATAAAAAGAAATAGTGTAACAATTTACCTAAGACAGTCAAGAAAGAACATTTGTAGGAACCTTCACCTTGTGCTTAGTTAGGAAGTTTTCATATTATGTGTTCTTTGAAAGAGGGTTTGAACAGGGAAGTATAAAGGCTTAGACAGTACATTATAGGCACCGATGTCTATAACCAAGACACGTGTATTGAGACTTTGAACAGACTCTACCTTAGCCACTGTCTCAGTTACTCAACTACATAATCTAACACATTCATGAGTTTCATAAGAGACTAACGCCAATATATTCCCTACAGGTGACAAGACTTAAAAGTTAAGATGTCTATCCAAGTTTCACAGGAATAAAATAGATAATGAAGATTTAAAACAAGGTCTCCTGACTTCAAATTAGTTAATTTCTCCATAGTAGGGAATCTGGGGTGGAAATGCATCAGATCTGATCGGATGCTTTAAAGTAATGTGTAAATAGTATGCAACTTAGATGCCAAAGGCTAGCGGTACAAAGTTCCCAACATTTGCTGGTTCTTAGTGTTGTTCTCAAGTCAACTACCCATGTCAGAAACTTCTTAGCTAGCTCTAATTCCTTCACCTTTCAATACATCATTTTTACTGAGAATACAATTTTCATTCCCTTTTTACATATCTATTTTAGTTCACTGCTACACTTAATTTTGACAATTTCAATGTCTTTCAAACTAATCTTCTTACATATTAGTTAGTATTACATAAATTCACATGATTAACTGGTACCAAATTATCCTGCAATGCCACTCTGATCATGGTAACAATGTTCAATGCTGTCCTTCTGATTTTAACAAGTCAAAAATATTCAATTTTCTTTGAGTTTCAGGCCTGCCACAATACAGCCATTAATATCATTTCAGTGTTGATGCTTTGAACTTCCTGTGATGAAACTATGCCACTCACTATTAATGGGAAATAATCCAAGCTTTCATTCTTTATCCAGACATGGAATGTCTCCACCCTCTTCTGTCTATTCAAACTTAACCCATTTTAAATCCTTCTTGTTCTAGAATACTATAATAATTTTCTCAGCATAATAACTGCCCCTCTTTCAACTAATTCAAGATGTGAGGATAAATCACATGTCTCTAATTACTTTAAGCATTAGCAGTGGCTCTAATTCCTCATTTAAATTTTATGAGCAAACTTCATGTTCCCTTCACTAAATTCAATAAACATCCCCATGTTGCAGAATATTTTTTACACTCTGAAGATATGTCTCTCCCAAAGGTACCTTCTGATTGGTCTAATGAAAAGCTAAATGGCCAACAGCAAGGGAGGAAGTATAGGCAGGACCTCTTGGCAGACAGAGTAAGGAGGGGGAGGAATTTAGGCTGGGGGTTGGGGAGAAGAGATGTCAGGGAGACTAGTTGCCAGACAGACATAGAGGAAGCTACAAGAACAGTATGGAGAGATGAGGTGACAAGTCATGTGATAGAACATAGATTAAAATAAATGGGTCAATTTAACTTATAAGTATTAGTAGGACAAGCCTAAGCTAAGGCTGAGCTTTCACAATTAAAATTAGTCTCCATGTCCTTATTTGTGAGGTGGCAGTCCAAAGAAAAATCCAGCTACACCCACCTGATTCTCTGATGTTTGGTCATTAAGTAATAATCACTGGACTAAATTATTTAAATTAATAAACATACTGATCTATTAATTAGAATGATCTTCATTTCAACAAATTACTTTTGAATCATTTGGCTTAGCAAAAGTAGGTATAGAATCTTAACAGTCATTTTCCCAGTTACAAATGGCCAGTGAGTAAATTAAAAAATGCCAACTGTTATCAGACATATGAGAACCTTACATTATAACTACCAAGTACTTACTCATGCTCCATTATGTCACCTCCAAACCATGCTCATGCAAAAAACCCTAATTAAATGTACTGGGTCACACACACAAATAAAAGATACAAATGAAGAAGGAAAATGTTTGAGGAAGAAGAGGTTCCATGGAATTGGGAGGATAAAAAGGGCTCTGGGAAGCTGTAAATAGTTAACGTTCTTATATAAGTTGTATGGAATTGTCATAGAATAAATTTTTATTTAATTTTAAGATCTCATAATCCAGAATATATAAGCAACATTTATTCAAAGAAAACTTTAAAGGGAATTACTGTAAATATTCAAACACAATAACTTCATTAAAACAAAAATCATTGTAAATAAAAATAAGGAAATTCAGAACCCCCCCCCAAAAAAAAAACCTACAGTGTGATGTTGACTCACACCTATCAGGAAGGCTATTAGAAAATGTTAAAAAATTAGTTAAGTGTGAATACAACATGGGGTAAAGGCACATAGCTAGTGAGAATAATAATTACTAGAGTCTTCCTGAAAAACAATAGAGAGATTTCTCAAATAACTAAAACTAGAACTACAATTCGATTTACCAACTCTACTACTCGGTACACACTCAAAGCAAAGGAACCAACGGTAAAACAAGGCACTGTGCTGCTGTGTGTGTTTAACACCACTCACAACAATCATACAGGGACTCAGTATCCACCAGTGGATGAATGGATAAGAAAATAAGGTAAATATATACAATGCAATACTCTGTAGAATAAAAATATAGGAATTTTAATTACAACACAGAAGAAACTGTAGATGTAACCAACCGTCTTATTAAATAAGAAACACAGAAACAATGTAAAAGAGAAAGCCAAGAGGTCAGAGCTCAGAGCTAAAATCTCACCCTTCCTCCTGCTGTGTCCCAGCTTCCCGAAAAAGAGCTATCTCCTTGTGTGTCAGTTGTTTCCAAGTCATTCTGCCTTCTCATTGGTTGTAAACCCAAACACGTGACTGCCTCGTCACTGTCTGTACGTACAGCCCTCTAGGTCTTAAAGGCGTATGTCTTCAATGCTGGCTGTATCCCTGAACACACAGAGATCTATGGGATTAAAGGCATGTGCCACCACCGCCATGCTCTTTCTATGGCTCTAATAGCTCTGACCCCCGGGCAACTTTATTTATTAACATACAATCAAAATCACATTTCAGTACAATTAGAATACTACCACAAGAAACTCTCAGGCAGATGTTAAGTTAAAAAAAAAAAAACAGCTGAACAAAGGTAAATGTCTAATAACCTAATTGTGAGTTACAATGGCTGTTGACTGAGACTACTAATTTTGTATGTAATTAGTCAAAGGATACAAAATTTCAGTTAGCTAAGAGGAAAAAATGAGATATATTGTACATTTGAGTGAAGACACTTTCAAAAACATACAATGTTCCTGAAAATTGCTAAAAAGATTTAAAGTACACAATCCACAAAAAATCATAATCATGTAAGACAATATATGCTAACTAACTTATTTAGGCATTCTACAATATATGCAAATTTGAAAGGAACATATTGCACATTACAAATATATTTAAATGTGTTAGCTGATAAAAATTAAAATGGATACAAAAGGAGAGATGAGAGAGAGCTCTGCTTTAGGAGATGAGGGTGGTGGGTAGCCATGTAAAAGAGATGAGGACATCCCTAAATGTGATGGTTCCATGCACGGAATTCAGTCTGTGCTAAATGAAAAGAAGAAAATTAACTTGGTACCAGCTTCCATCTTCCTGCCTCCTGATTATGGACTCCTACCTCTCATGACTCAATCTAGAAACTTAGAAAATTTCTCATATGCCCACAAGTTTGTTTCCATGGCAATTCTAAAGCTTATTATGTTGAAAATCAAAATTAACCATTATGACTAACATATTATTCTAGCAGTGTTGCAAAATATTTTTTCTGCATAAGTAAATTAACTTCATATATACCATCTGTTAACATGTAAAATGTAAAAATAAAACATTAAATAAAATAAAAAACAAATTACATCTGATTAAAAAACAAAGAAAGATTTAGCTAAAAATTTTTGATGCATCTATCTAAGTAAAACTACAAAAGTCTAATGAAAGAAAGTAAGAAGAAATGAACAAATGAAGGGGCATCCCACATTTATGGAGAGGAAGAGTCAATAATGTTGACATATCAGCCTTTTCCAACCTGATTTATAGGCTCCATACCAATTTCAATAACAAGTCAGAATTTCATTTTGGAGATACCAACAACCTGATACAAAATGTGTATGAAGAAACAAAGTGTCAAAAGCAGTTCAAAAACTACACACCAACAGCTTAGTGTAGCTCTCAACCTTCATCAAAACAGACTTTTTTTTTTTTTTAACAGAAAAGGGGTTTATTACAGGAACCACAAGTTGTCACAGTACAGAAAATAAATGACTGTGGAATGCCCCACCCCTAAAGAACATCTAATCTATGACATATCCCTTCCACTCAAGGCTCAGGGAGCATCACAGAAGATGAGGAGGGAAGACTGTGCCAGCGGACCTGCAGGAGTGCTGTATGATACTGTCTTCTGGACATGAGCATCCATCCCAGAATGCTCAACAACTGTGGCTGCATGCATAAGACATATAGAAGACCACACTAGTGAATATTCCAGAATATGGGAGAATGTGTCACTTCCACAGGTGGTCAATTTCTGCTAAGGGGAGGAAAGTCAATTTTTTTCAGGGACAAGCCATTTTATATTATTGTCCCTGTTCTAGTGGCCACTCCTACATACCCAAATACATACAGACAATATTAACTGGCCTCAGTAGATCATGTGTGTGCGTGTGTGTGTGTGTGTGTGTGTGTGTGTGTGTGTGTGTGTGTGTGTGAAGAAGACATAAACTTAACAGTTCAGGGTGTGGGTGTCAAGAGGAGCTGAGAGTGTGCTGGTTAGGTTATTTGCTTGTCTATTTTTGTCAGCTGGAAACAAGGTAGAGTCATCTGGGAAGAGGAAACATCTGTTAAGTAATTGCTTCCATCAGACTGGCCTACAAGCAAGTCTACAGGGGCATTTTTGATTATGTATCAGTGTAGGAATGCCAGGCTCACTCTGAGTGCCATCCCTGGGCAGGTGGTTCTGGGTTCTATAAGAAAAGTAGCTAAGCCAAGAATGGGGAGCAAGCCAGTAAGCAGCACTCTTCTCTATGGACTCTGCATCAGTTCCTGCCTCCAGGTTCAGGCCTCAAGCTCCTTCCCTGACTTCCAAAGATACACCACAGGAATCTTACTAAGCAATACATTCCAAAATGGTCATGCAAAAAGATCTTCCATGCTGTGGGACGGTCTGTATGTCAAATTGCTCTGATTGGTCAATAAATAAAACACTGATTGGCCAGTGGCCAGGCAGGAAGTAGGTGGGACAAGGAAAGAGGAGAATTATGGGAAGGTGGAGGCGGAGAGACACTGCAGCCGCCGCCATGACCAGCAGCATGTGAAGATGCCGGTAAGCCACCAGCCACGTGGCAAGGTATAGATTTGTGGAAATGGATTAATTTAAGCTATAAGAACAGTTAGCAAGAAGCCTGCCACGGCCATACAGTTTGTAAGCAATATAAGTCTCTGTGTTTACTTGGTTGGGTCTGAGCGGCTGTGGGACTGGCGGGTAACAAAGATTTGTCCTGACTGTGGGCAAGGCAGGAAAACTCTAGCTACACTTCCATGTCAAATGGCAAAAGAGAAATATAATTTGAAACAATAGAATAGCATAACACATTCAATATAATGACCAAATTCCAAGTGCTATAACTACAAACACTGGACAAATGTGGAGAAGTAAGAATTTTTATTCTTTGCTGATGAGAATGCAAAATTCTGTACGACCTTTAGGCAACAGCTTAGAGATTCCTTACAAAGTGAGCACTACTCATACCACAGCACCCAAGAGTCACACTCCTTGGTGTTTACACAAAGGAACTGAATGTATACATCGCAGAAAAGCATGAATACTTGCAGCAGCCAGATGCTCAGTGGTCCACAGGCAAAAAAACTGAGATGCCCTTCAGCAAGTAGATGAAGAAAGAAATCCAGACAATGGAGCATCAGTCAGTACTAAAAGCAAATTAACAATCAAGCTGTACAAGAAAAGACACGGAAGAAACAAACAAAATCACTAAGGAAAAGAGGCAAACCTGAGGAGCCATACTGGATTCAGTACTCTGGAGAAGGCAAAACTGTAGGAGCATTGTAAAGATCAGTGACGACAAGAGAGGTCGGGAGGAAAGGGGTGCTAAGCAGGCAGACAGGATTTGCAAGGCAGTGAAAATTGTCTGCTTCAATTTAGACAAACTTGAATGTAGTTATTTGCCCTAGACAATTTCAATCCTTGAATAACTGGCATCTTCCTTTCTGTGACTGCTGGGCTCTTCCATAGATAGAGATATGTCTATCAATCACTAATTCATAGCCAATACCACAAAACCTCAAGAAATTCATATCAAGGGCAGTTCCACAGCATTCCTACTACTAGGTCCTAGAAGGCCCCTCCTGCAGTCATCTTGTTATGCCTGCATCCACAGATGTATTTCCCGTGGCAACTACTCAGTTTTGTTGCTGTTTTTCTTTACCTTGGACACCACCACCCTCATACACATGTTCCTTGCTATTCCTTACATAAGGAGTAGAAAAAGAAACAGTACTCCAAGACTGCAAAAGTAAACGGATATCGTATTTTTTCTATTTCAGCTCAGTTTGTTCTTAATGGATTTTATATGTGTTGTGAAAAATTAGTATGAAGAGATTTATTTTTGAAATCCCCATAATACTATATCAAATATCATCCTATTAATATTTCATTTTTTAAATTCTATCATCAAATATTTCCCCAGTTGAAGTATGCTGAACTTGTAGACACTGAAGTCTAGAAAGCTGAGGAAAGGTATGAACAAGGATGGACCGTTTAAGATAAACTTCAAATTTTAAATGTCTAAGTAAAATCAGTCATTCCACATGTATTTCAAATAAACTCATAAAATCACATGAATAAAATCATGTTCAATAAACTCTAGTGTGACTAATAAAATTCCCCTTTCATACATGATGCTAGGAAATGGAGACATTAAAGCATGGCCGAAGTGAGAATAGAACTTATTAATCTATGCCAGATAATTCTATAAAAGCTGAAAATTACTTCCCCCAAAAGAAAATCACTATAACAAAAAGATATTGAGAATTGTTTTTCAGAAAGCAGTTTATGTTGTGCTTTAGAGAATATTTTAAAAATGATATTCAGGCATGGAAAGAAATATATGTGAAAAAGATAAATTATAAAATTAAATATAATATTCATGCATTGTAATTTTAAATGAATACTTCTACTGAAAATAATTTTCAACTGATACCTAGCAATGTGTTACTTTATTATACTGATGCTATCTATGATCACAATATTTTATATAGAGGAGTAATGATATTTCCCGTTTCATCTAATTTTTACTGATTTATTTATACCACAGTTTGAATAAATAATATCATAACATTATTCTTTCTAATATACCATGGAGTGTTTAAATTACAACCTCAGTCATCCCTTGGTATTCCTGTACTTGTCAAACACAGAACATTACATTGTTTGTCTAATGCTTAGATTTTCAGAAACATTGTTAAAAGTTCTCACTAGGGGGAAGTCTCTTTATCTACAGGCTAAATATAAATTATTATAAATCTCACAACTACACATATCTCTACACTAAAATGCATCAAGGATACAACATGAAAAACAAGACAAAATTTCTCCTTCTAAATAAGTTTCTGAAACAGAACCAGTTGGTATTTCTATTTTAAACATAAATAGATATTATATGAAATATCAAGTCAAATTAGACTTCAAGCACAAAGTAATTTAGGCATATGAATATTTTTCTTAACAGATAAATGTGAGTCCCCTCAATTCCCTACCACCCTCTGCTTGTACACATACATCCAATAACTTTCCCCCATGAAATGTGTGATATCTTTCCATTTTCACACCTTCAAATGCTCAATAGTTCTTTGAGAGTTCTCACAGAAATACTCATGAATAACAACGAAAGACTAATATTTGTGTAGTTTCTTAATACAACTGTGCATTTATTCTATATCAAGGGAGAGGAGGTAAGAGATAAAAATCTGAGACTTTGAAATCTATGCGTGGGTGATATCTGCCCCCAGGGAACTTGCCTACATTTGCTTCTGATAAACAGATGTGAACAACTAAGCTACAATATGCAAATACCTACTTGGAAGCAAATGTTTTATTTCTTTTGCAATTGCTATTATTTCAAAAACAAATTAAAATATGAAGTTCTGCAGACAGCCAATTAACCAATTCAAGCAGCAACTTAATGCAAGTCAATGTCCCCAATGCTCACCCAACATGCTTTGTGATTCTGAGAAGTCAGCATCTACCAGCTTTATACGGAGAGACTGCTACGTGACTCAGAGAGTCTATACAAGCATTCTACTAGGACACACATGTGAATGGGCTTCTGTTTTATGTTAAATCCCTAGCCATCCTTATAAGCCATAGATTATTTCAAATGGTTTTATTCTTTTCAACACCATAAAAACAAAATTGGAAAATGCATAGATACAGAACACAGAACTAAGAATAGTAAGAATGAGTTTCTAGACTCAGGAAGTACTTGGCCCAGGATTGTTACATGACAGAATCTACACAAAAAAATTATGATACAAATTCAATAATATCTTCATCTTGAAACCAAGCTAACAAATGTGCATGTTTTTTTTTTCTATATCTTGTTTTTCTTCACATATTTTTAGTTCTTACTGTAAGCCCTCTACAGACCTGGCTCAGAAGGTACCTGATCCCCAATTTCCACATTTCCCTTAGAGACAAAAGTTCCCTTCACAGTGGTTCTCATTTGAAATACTTAGATAAACTGAGTCAAAGCTGATATGGGTATGATTCACAAAACAACACTGGCCAGTGCATAGGCATGAGAAAAACATACTATAACAATAACCTTTGCATTTATTATTACTTATCTCTGACTATCTTGTTGAAATACTGACCACACTGTCACTTCTATAACACCACAGAACAAGTTTGCAATAAGCACAACATGTTTTATGAATTGTGATGATGTCTGATCATTTATCATGCACACGAATAAATTTAAAGTTTAAGATTAATGGACCACTTGAGTGAACTTTGGAAAAATTAAAACATTGTGAAAAGTGGAGATAAAATTAACTACACAAGAGAAAGAAAAACAGCAAAGTTCAAAAAGAGAAGTTCAAAAATATCACAAGACAGTGTATCAAACATCACATTATACAACACAGAAAACAACAATAAAACAAATGTCTAGAATGTTTCTTGGTAGTTTCTCCTTCATCACAAAGAAGGCAAGAAGAAAGACAGAGGGAAAGAGTGTTCCATTCCTGCATTGTGAATTTCTTGAGAAACCAATTTTGTCATTCATATGCAGCATTTCAGCAGCTAGTATGAGCCTACCACACATTAAGTCTTCAAGTGATGTCTGAAGAATGGCTTAATGTTTGATTTATATTTGAAATTCACAGGATATATGATTTTTACATATTCTAAAACACTTTATATCATTAATAAGAAAAACCCTTTTCACAAAGAAAAAACTTTTTTGCTTTTGTTATAAATACATTTCTAAGAAAGAAAAAGACACATTTCTCAACTATATTATACTTATTTAGAGTCATGTATTTTATTATAGTTTATTACTTCAGCATCCAATAGTCTCTATTGCATTTATCATATGCTGTGCTATCAGTATTACCCACACTGTTTTCCACAATAGTTGACGGTCTTTCGCTTTAGTTTGGTGTAAAGAAATACACTTATTTAATCTTCTCCTTAGTGGCGTATTCTCTTGCTTTTGATCTTGAAGTGTCTTTCCTTTCCAAATATTTGAAAGTTTTTAATTAAATTTGTTCTTTGATAATTTAATATATACAAAGCATTCTGAATATTCTTTCCCCAGAACTGTCTCTTATCTTGCTTCCATTCCTATGAGCCCTCTCTGCTTCCCATCAGTTCCTTTCCCAGATGCATGACTTCATCTCATTTTGTGACTCATTTAGTTGAACCAGAGTTAACTATGTAGTTATTGGGTCAGAAGTATTGGGGTCTAATGGGGTCATCAGTGGGTACATAATTGATCTATGTGCCCTAGCTCCATCCCTCAATTCATCAGTAGCAAACAGGTCAGCATTGAGGGGGTAGACTTCTACCCCCTCCTTCATCCATGTCTGAATATGGAAGGGCCCATTCTTGTGCAGACCTAGGGAAGACAACCAGACTTGATAGCAGAAAGAAATTGGAATTTTTTGTTTTTCTAGCTTATTAATAGCTTGAGTTTTTTTTAAAAATATACTACAGTTCATTTTCAATAATATTATATTTGAAATTTGTTTTATACTAAGTTAATAGGGAAGAATCTAAGTATTTTTCACAGTTTATGAAACTTCTGAACACTATTTATGAAATAGTACCTCTCTCCTTAAAAAAAAAAAAAAAGCTGAGTTTTCTCCTTTATACTGTATTTTTACAAAGATAAGTCTTATTCCTAGGTTGACGTTTATAACAGATTGGGAATGACCGAGAAGTAAACAAGCCTGTGTCAATGTTCAGGGCTGCTAGGTCCCCCCAATAATAATATTCTCTGCTGTTTCACCTAGTTTGAGATGTAACACTGGAAAAGCATATGCATCCCACCACCATACCCATGGTGCATGAGCAGTCCCTTGAGAGCAGGCCAGCCAGGCAGAATTAGTTTCACACACCATATGCTAAGCTTTGTGCCTAGCACAGACTCAAACATGATGACACTGAGTACCTTATCAGAAGAGAGATTGTTTAAATGCAGAATATGGAGAACCTGATGAGTAATGAAGGATGTGACAGCACCAGAACTTTGTAAGAAACACAGTACTACAAAAGCACAGATGTTATCAATCTCCTGACCACATTAATTACTATGTAAAAATAGTACTGGCTTTCAAATAGATCCTTTTAGGGGTAGGTGAGGTTGGTTTGAAACATTAATGAGGTCAAAACCTCTCTGGCAAAATGCATTTTAATTCTTATTCCTTGCCACTACACACTAATTCTTCAAATAGTCTTGTTCCTTGTAAGGCTTACAATGTCACCAATAAGTGGAAACTTGTGACTGCAGATCTCAAACTTTGAAACCTCATGACTACATTCAGTGATTCTAAATGAATCTTAAGTTTATTAATTAAAATTTGTAAGTCAATAGCCTACAGAAATTTTCACAAAAAATTTATATTCATTTAGACATTATTTACAGATTATTCAACAACCATGAAATTGTGTTGTGACACATGAGACGCTATTTCATATTTGCCTCAAAATACAAATATATTAAGAAAAGAGTCTCTTTTAAATAATACCTAATTATTCAATTCCAAAACAAATGGGCCTTTTTGATCTTTCTTAGTCCTAGTTCTCTTCATCTGCTGCTGGAAAATGAAAAAAATAAAAGCCCTGTCAGCTTATATGCTTTTCATCAGTTAAGATAATCTGTCCCTCAGCTATGCATATAGTGGATAGCACTCTAAATACATTGGGTGCATAACTTGTCTTTTCAATGTGAGGTCAGGACCCAGGTCTTCCAACATTGAAAGCAAATTCCACTGATACAGAAAATGACCTCACAGGAAGAAGAGAAGTTGAGAAGACTAGGTAGGAATAGCTCTTAATATCCCAAAAGTAATATCAGCAAAAAGTGACTCTCTACAGTCTCAGCTCAGTAAAGAAAGCAGCCCTGTGGCCTACAGTGATGACCTGTCAGCTTGATAAGCTGTGCAGTAGTGGCACAAATATGTGGAAGTAACCAACCACTCTTTGACTGGATTTAAGGCCCACTCCATGAGATCGAACCCAGGCCTGACACCATTTGGGTGGCCCATTACATGAGGCTAGATAGGCAATGGGCCTAGGGAAAAACAAAATACTATTGTTCGGCAAAAGAAACAGCAATAAAATGACTCTTAACAACATTCTGATATACCCATAATTCAATGCCTTTCTCAGCCATCACCAGAGAAGTTTCCACTTGCAGTATATGGGAACTAGCACAGAGACCCACCACTGGAAAAGGTGTACAGAGTGAGAGACTTTGAGGCACTCAATCCTAAATGAAACATCTTCATCAAACTGCTCTCCTCGGAGATCAGGGAACTATGTAGAAAAGGAGCAGGAAGATTAGAAGAGCAGATGGGCATGGAAGACATTGAGGAAACAGTGCCTTATACAGACACAAGAGGACTAGCACACATGTGACCTCATAGACACTGTGGCAGCATGCACAGGTTCTGTACAGGTTTAAGCCTGACAGGGTCCCCAGCACTGAGACGGGGAAGTAGACACAGACCACTACCCCTAACCAAGAAGCTATCTGATGCCTGCTGGTAAATGAAAAACTAGTTTTCTTTAATGAAGTCTCAATGGATACGTCAACCACACTTTTAAGTCCTAAACCCAACACAAAATAAACTCAATTGTAATTTCAGAGATTTTTTTTTTTTGTCTCATATTGCTTTGTTCTGAGATTTTTTTCATCCTATTGGTCTTTTGTTTTTATATTTCGGATTTCTGGTTTTGTGGGGGGTAATTTTTGTGGGGGTTTCTTGGTCTATTTTTTGTTTTGTTTTCATGAGAATATGAAGAGGCAGGGCGCCGGGGAGGCTCTCAGGAATCCACAAGGATGACCCCACCTTGGAGTGCTGGCAGTGGTCTAGAGGGTGCCTGGACTGGTCTACTCTGGTGACCAGTCTAATGAATACCCTAACTGTCATTATAGAGTCTTTGTCCAGTGACTGATGGAGGCAGATGCAGAGATCCATGGCCAGGCACCAGGCTGAGCTCCGGGAATCTAACTGATGAGAGAAAGGAGGGATTCCGCAGGTGGGGGATTTCGAGATCATGATGGGAGGAAATGCAGAGATGACCAGCCACAATAGTGGAAGCCCATGAACTGTGGACTGGTGGCTGTGGAGCCCCCATTGGACTAGACTAGGCCCTCTGTATACAGAAGATGGTTTTTTGGCTCGAACTGTTTGGGGGGCACCCAGGCAGGGGGATCGTGATCTGTCGCTGGTGCATGGGTAGGCTTTTGGGAGCCTGGTGCCTGTGATGTGACACCTTGTGCAGTCTTGGTGGCAGTGGGAAGGGGCTTGGACCTGCCTAGGCTCAGTGTGCTGGGCTCTGCTGACTCCCCATGGGAGACCTCCATTTTGGGGATGTGAGGATGCCGGGTGGCTAGGGAGGGAGATCTGGAGAGTGGGAGAAGGGAGGAGGGCTGATCTGTGGGTGATATGTAGAGTGAGTAGAAAATTTCTTAATAAAGAAAAATGAAAAAAAAAAAGCAAGGCAGATAAGATCTGTCTTACGTGTTCTGATCACTTCAAGGTATCATGTCTCCAATGAAGAACATCCAGAGGAGAAACTGAACGGCTTCTATGTACATAATGACCACAGGGTAACAAAGCAATTCATACAGGTCATTAAGAGGGCAAACTGAGCAACCTGACCAGAAGGCAGAATTACAACAGTGTTTCTTCAGCAATGGAATACACTGTCGTGAGTAGGAACTGCAGGTCCTCTTTACCCCAGCACTCCTTAACGTAACTTTACTGCTTGTTTCTAAGGAAGAGTTTATGTACGGTGTATCTCCATACGAGCTACAGTCAGCTCCAGGCCTCAGTCCTTCTCCAGAGACAATTGACTTACTATCATGAAATGAACAGATTCATAAAGCTAATTGAGTCTCTATGAGTGTGAAGGGCACACAGGACATCCAAACAGCAAGAATTCTGTGGCAGTGAACAGATGCCTCAGAAATAGCTGTACTAACTAGATAATACTGGTTTTTTAAAATAAATTCTTCATGATTTGTCTTAACAAAAAAATACCTCCTTTACTACAACAAAAATAATTATTATAGAAAGTAAAAACAGGATTTATAGTATAATTCCTAAATATTATTTCTAATTTTGACATATTCTATGTGTAAAGGACCTATTTGAATATATACCAGTTCATTACTTTTTATATGTTATAACACATTGTTATACTGCTTGTTTTTTCATGTACTAAATCTTAAAGTTTACATTTCACTATTTAAATCATTTCATTATCATCTTATACAGTATTTTAGAATGGAAATATCTTCACTGATTGATGGTTATATGGGCTATATTTAGCCTTTGCAAATACAAAATAATCTCATAAATACTTCATATCTCATGTGCAATAATAACTGTATAACAGGCAAGCAGTCTTAAAAGGTGTTTAAGTTTTTCATAAATTTTCATGAATATTAACATGTTTGTTTATAAAGAATTGGTTTTTACTATCATTAGGAATAGATGAGTCCTTGAATTCCTTCGACTTCAAACAAATCCCATAATATTTAATCTGAAAAGTCTTGTATTTACAGATAAAAATAAATGTGCATGTGTAGGATGCCTGTGCATGAAATCCAAGTTCCCTTGTTGAAACTTCTGAAAGCCAAACTCTCTTAAGACCAATAATGAAAAGGAAGGTTTCCACATGGGGTGAGCTATGTGGGCCTTCAACACAACCCCTGCATCCTCAGACTGAAGTTTTCCACTGGGAGTCTACTAATTACTGCTGACATACCATGCTGTTAGGTCACAGCAGGCACACACTAGAAAAACAGGATTGGAGGCTCCCTTCTTCCTTGATGCTCTCCTTAACTTCCACATAGAGCAAATCAGATAAAACTAGCAAACAGCATGGCACAAATTGAATGTCCTGTGGTCACCACTGGTGCTTATCTAAAGCCCATTTTCATTTGTTTCATAGTAGCAGCTTTACTAAATAGGTGGCCTTCTTAACTCAAAGAAACTGAATTTCCCAGTGCCCTCTACAGCCATTACTATCATGTGAGGAGATTCTAACCAACAGACTGTACACATTTTGAGCATTTGTTTTAAATGAAATTACTTGCCTTTACCTATGCACTTTCTTTCTTTTTTCAAATTAGAATGCAAGCAAACGAGTGACCCAAATTTGGCCTTGTACAGAACAGTAGAAACTTGAGACCCTAGACTACCCAGCACAAGAATATGAGATTGATAACTTCTTCAACATGCTGGACTATGACACACTGTAGTGGAGAAGAAATGAGCTCCTATCTTATTTAAATCAATGTATATGTTGAGTGTCTTTACTATAAACAGTAACTTTGTCTGTAAACACACACACACACACACACACACACACACACACACACACTGAACTATATAGGTATACCTATACATAAAGAATAGAAAATGGGTGTAAAAAGGTAAAACTTGAAGTGAGAGTGTATGTATGTTTAGGCATCAGACATAAATAAGAACGAAAAGTAAGCAAAAGCTAATAGAGAGTATTAGAGCACTGATTGCATTGATTTATAACATTGCAGTAACTTTAGAAGAAAACATCACTGATGGCCGGATACTTGTTCTTTACTCAGAAGTGTGGTGACATTGTATTTGTGCAGAAATGTGGTATTTTATCTGTATGTTAATAAATGAAGTTTGCCTGGAGATCAGAGGTCACAGTCAGCCAAAATCAAAAGTCAGGTGGTGGTAGCACACGCCCTTAATCCAATCACATGGCAGGCAGAGCCTCTATGTGTTCAAGGACACTGCCAAGCACTGTAGTGATAATGTGTTCCCCAATATATTGTGTACCTCAATAAACTTACCTGGGATCAGAGAACAGAACAACCACTAGACAGACATAGAGGCCAGAAAATGGTGGCACACACGCCTTTAATCCTAGCATTCTGGAGGCAGAGATCCATCCAGATCTCTGTGAGTTCAAAGCCACACTGGAAACAGCCAGGCATGGTGACACACACCTTTAATCCCAGGAAGTGATGGCAGGAAGCAGAAAGTTATATAAGGCATGAAAACCAGGAACTAGAGTCGGTTAAGCTTTTAGGCTTTTGAGCAGCAGTTCAGCTGAGATCCATTTGCACAAGGATTCAGAGGCATCCAGTCTGAGGAAACTGAATCAGATCAGCTGAGGAATTTGCGAGGTGAGGTGCCTGTGGCTTGTTCTGCTTCTCTGATCTTCCAGCATTCACCCCAATACCTGGCTTCAGGTTTGTTTTTATTAATAAGAGCTTCTAACAATTCGTGCTACAAAGCATGGTGACACATGCCTTTAATCCCAGTACCAACCATAGAGACCTGGAGGTCTGTACAGACAGGCAATGATGACGAAGTGATGTGGCTGGGCTTAGAGCCAATGAGAAGGCAGAACAGGAAGGTGATAAAGGTGCAGGTTAGACAGGAAGAGGCTCTCTTGGGAAGCTATGTCCAGGTGGTGAGCTAAGGGTAGTTGGCAGTTATTACTCTGATCTCTACAGCTTGCACCCCTGTATTTGGCTCTGTGTTTCTTATTTAATAAGACTGTTTAGAAATTTGTCTACACAGAAGGTCATTATTCACAATATGACAGCACAACATTTCAAATAGATAAACTTTCAGTGAATGCTATCACAAATTAGGGGTATTGGTCAGTGTAGACCGCTTGCACAAGGCCCTGGGTTTAATCTTGGATACTGCAGAATTTTATTCATCTTAATTGCTGTTTGAAGCTTTCAACTTATCAAAGGACTACTCTACCAATTTTATGTGAATGAGAAGTAGCTTCTTCAAGTTAGTGTAAATTGCTTAATTGTAAGACATTTCCTCCATCTTCTCTAAAGAATTACTATGTGTAGAAATTATAAACATGTGAAAAACAGGGGTCTGGAATGCAGTTCAGTGGTAGAATGATTGTCTTGCAGGTAACAGAGTTTGTTCCCTGCTGCAGAGAGTACAGAGGGTGTTAGGGGTAGGGTGGATTATAGAAGGAAATTTATTAATTTTATAAGTATATAAAATTAATTACAAAAGAAACTGAACAACAACTAAAGAATGCAATAACAAACTATAAAGCAATCATATCTGAGTTTAACTCAGGGATCATTTTTGAATGTTTCTTCTTAAATAAAACAAAAAATTTATACATAATAGGATGGAATACAGTTTCAATAAAGTTAGAAAACCAGTTCCACATGCATCATTTGTTTTTAATTTAGCTTCTGTGTGCAATACCATGTACATGGAGGTGAGAGGACAATCCATTCTCTCCTTTAACCATGTGAGTTCCAGGATAAGGCTCAGTCTATTAGGTGAGGCAGAGGTCTTTATACGCTGGACCATGACAGTAGCCCTTCCATAAACAAAATGTATCATGTTTATAAATCTAAAACACCTTAAAATGACTTAATCTCATCCATACTGAAAATTTATGTCCTAGGAAACTGAAAATAAAGAACAATATGAACAAATATATCACCTCAAAAAATATGAGATGGTTCTTGGAATGTATTCTGTTTTTACATTATTTAGTTTGTATGTGGTACTCTCACAGAAGAATATGACGGTTTCCTCAACCCAGTGCTTTTCTTTTATTCTAATTTAATAGCTATTTCATTTTTAGAATTTTTTATTTACATATATGAATGTTGTGCCTGTGTGTGTATATCTGTGCACCATGCTCATGCAATGCCCATGGAGGCCAGAAGAAGGTGTCAGATTCCCTGAACAGTACTGGCAAATGTTGTGACCACCATGTGGGTACTGAGAATGGAGCTCAGATAGTCTGGAAGAGCAGTAAGTGTTCGTTACCTGATCTGTCTTTCCAGGCCGTTAACAGCTATTCCTTGAGAAAGAGCATTCAGTCTTTCCACCAAGTGGGACTATAAATGACATGTCACGTAGATGGTATCTGTCATTATTCTTTCCTTCTTCCCCCTCACCATTCCAATACTGGTACTGTTTCCAAAAGGCAACAGCAAGTCAAAAGCATACTGAGCAGAGAGAGCGAGCTAGACATAGTCCTGTTTGTTCTTTCCTAAAGGACCATGTGCTGAGATGCAGATTCTGCCTTCCCCATTCCTCTGCTCTGACCCAGCGACTGACCTTTCTTCTTATCCACATAAAGTTTGCTCTATGTAGCATTCTTCCAAAGATGGTGACTTATTGTACATGGGTGTTAGAGTCAAGGCAGTCAGTCTGACTACTGCTCCTTTGAAATTCTGCATGTTCCTATGGCTAAAGCTGAGAGATACATGTCAGCTCACAACCAGCTGACAGCCACATGGCAGAACATCAACAATAACGCAGATGGTTACTGATTTTTCCACTCAATGAAAGCAAGTCTATTAGCACCTCTGTTTCATAATCAATAAATCAATTTAAAAACAAACAAAATACAAATTTGTAAGATCTTTCTCCATCTTGAATCTACATCATGAATTGACTTAGTTTTGTTGTATGCTAGTACTTATTTCCAAGGGTCCTCTTTCCTTTCCCTACCTTCATTAAGACAGTGCTGAGAGCAATTATCCTTACTCCATATGCATATACTGACACCCCTCTACCAACAGATCTAATTCTCTAAATTGTTTCCTCACAATCTTGATTCCAGGTCTCCTTTCATTGTTCAGGAGCCACGCCATTGCAATACGGACAACATCTGCAGACACCTCCACATCAGTTTAGCACCGTCAGAGCACTTTTCAAAGGACTTACATACCTTTGTCCCTCTCTTCGTAGATCAACAGCTTTTTTCTATTTCTTAAATCTTTGCAAGTTGACTATCGTTTAATCAACTTAGAACAGAGAAGAAAATGTTGCTTCTGATGTGAGCGTATTTGTTACGAATTCGAAACTGTTGGAATGCTGACTTGATTTCCTATTGGAAAATGGTGGCTGCATAATCTTGCTCAAGTATATAATAAGCTGTTCATGGTGAGCCCTAAAGGATTTTTCAACAACAAAGGACAAAAGCTCTTATAACAGAAAAGAATATCCTTACTCCATATGCATATACTGACACCCCTCTACCAACAGATTAATTTAAGAAAAAATTAATAAATGTGTAAGAAAAAAGTCAAAAACAAAATTGAATATTTTTTGTATTTTCTTATGTGTTCTCTACAAAACAATGGCATTAAATGACCATGTAACAAAGATTAAAAGTATTGTTACATTAAAAAAACTCTAAAAACAATGTTTTATATGAAAAATATTAAGTTAATATAACCATAACACAAAATGCATTTTCCACCACAAATTACTCTTTTAATGAAATGACAGGTATTTGTGCATTATTGTAATCTTAGATACTCAAGAAGCAATTATCTCACCCACACACAGACATGTAAACAAACACACAGGGTCTTGAGGGAGCTATTGGAAAGTTCTGTTGTCTTCTAAGTTTTTTTATTTTTTATTTTTTTAAAGATTTATTTATTTATTATGTATACAGTGTTCTGTCTGTGTGCCAGATCTCATTACAGATGGTTGTGAGCCACCATGTGGTTGCTGGGAATTGAACTCAGGACCTCTGGAAGAGCAGCCAGTGCTCTTAACTGCTGAGCCATCTCTCCAGCCCTGTCTTCTAAGTTTTTTAGGGTGAATAAAAGAACTATCATATAGAAATTCAAATGTTATTCTAAAAACAGGTCGATAAGTATAGATTTTAATTAATAAATACACATTTTATCTTCCCAGAAATCATTTCAACACTTCAGTGAGATGTTTTTCACATATATTTTTTAAATAAACTATAATTATGTCAAATAAAAAGAATTTTGAGGGAAAAAATTGGTCCCAAAGAAATATATATATTTTGATTAGTAATCGAATCCAACACAAAGTTGTAGCATTTTCCCAATACAAATAAAAACTACTTAAGTTAGGAGAAAATCCACACATCTCACAAGGATGTTAAAGACCTTTTCTTTTTCTTTCCATGGTAGAGTCTACAGTGGTACTTACCTTATTCTACAAAGTGATGAATTTTATTGAAAAGAATTATTAAACTCATATATGGCTTGGTATCCAATAGGATGTTTAGAACATAATATGGAGAAACTGCTGTACTCTTGAGATCAGTAAGAAGTAAATTATTCATAAAAATCAATACTAAATTCACAGAGCCTTGCTATTAATGGCATGAAATACTAGTTTTGCATATAACTATGATAAAAATGTGTGATACTAGAAAAAAAAAACCTGCACCATAAATAAGCACTTCTTCATGCCACACTTTGTATTTAAATCTTCACAAAGATTGTCACAAAGTGTATGTATGGCTCTAGAGATGAAAAATGGCCTCCTGCTGAGGTTCATGGTAACTTGAAAGCAGTCATGTCCTCTTTGCCTATATAGGTCTATGATATACCTATTCCAACTTCTCTCAAGCTGCCAAAACGGTATATAGAACAAGATTTGCAAAGTAGAAAGAAGAGGGCGAGAAGCATTGCAAGAATCAGTTAGCACGTACTGAAGGAAAAAAAAGGAAGAAAGAGAAAACTAATTTTCTCTTAAAAATATTTCAATAACCTCACTCATGTGAAGAAATCCTGAAGAAAATAAACAATTTGTTCAAACGGCTTCAATGGCTGACACAGAATAAAAGTTACTATGACCAAACTGAATGACATGTCAGGTCATGTCAGGACCAGGCATTATGTTTTAAAATGTTTAAGATAGTACCTATGGACTATGGTTAAAAATCTTAAATTGCAAATACTAATATAATTTCGAAAGTATAAGAAAAAAATGCAAAAAGATGAGAAGATTAAAAACTGTTCAGAATATAGGGTATCACTGGGTCATAAGTTACAAGTGTGTTGTTGGGTTGAAATGGCTCAGCATTTAAGAGCCTTGTTGGAGGAAGTATGTCACTGTGGGGGCGGGCTTTGAGGCTTCATATACTCAGGATACTTCCCAATATGTCAGTTGACTTCCTGTTGCTCTTGCAGAAAACCCGAGTTAGATTCCCAGCACCCAGATAAGGTGACTCACAATCCTCTGTAAGTACAGCCCTTTACTCACTCGCTCCAATGGGTGCCCAGACACATGTACATGGATACATCAAATACACACACACATAAATAAATACAAATCGTTAAAAAATTAAAATGATTTATTTTTTCTCTTCTTTAATAGACTTATAGATTTCTGAATGTTCGACAATTGCACTGTCTTAATATGAAACAAATTTTAAACATACAATGTTTCCTTTTCAAAAAATGTTCTCCAAAATCAATTTTAAATAAAACTTTTTTAAAATAGGTGTACTTTCTATCAGAAAATTATCCAAACAGACCTTAAATATGTACTACACATCCCTTAGATCTTTCTATCAAAACCTCTTCAGGTAGCTATAAATGCTGAGTGCCCTTTCTTCCCCACACTGCTGTAATAAACAGTAGCACCAACTTAAAAGGATGCTTGATCTCTTTGGCTTCCTGACCAAAGAGTGAAGCACATTTAGAGGCTAGTGACAAGAAAGGACCAGTGCTAACTTATTTCTGCAGTGTGCTTTTGTCTCCATGTCCAATTCCTGATGCCAAGACCCTTCTGTCTTGGAAATTATTTATGAGTTTTACTGAGAGAGAGAGTCAGCTGTTTCTACTTTCATTTGATGTGGTGTGTGTGTGTGTGTGTGTGTGTGTGTGTGTGTGTGTGTTAACAAAACATGTTTATGCTCCTATGAAGTCAGAGAAACTAGAAAGCTGGCTTCACTTTAAATCTTAATACTGTTGTCAGTGTCTTATTAACATGTTAAGGTAACTCTGCAAATCCTTTAATTTTTTCCTATCACTTCATAACTACAGAGGTGCACATTGCAGCATGCAGGTAGCTTTAAACATAAGAAACAGCAAGACTTCTGTCACTGGAAGCTCCAATCCCACTTTGTAAAGCTTCAGTCTAACACCATTTCAAAGACAGCATTCAAGTAAAGATGCTATCTTTGAAGTTTACAGCAGTACCCTTCACTGAAGACCCTAAACTCAGCAGCATCTGTATTTCTCATTTTAAGGGTGAAGTACTCAGCGAAATCAATAATCTATAAAATGATGGAATGAGTCCTATGAAGGTGACTAGAATTCCTAATCAGCATTTCTCCACATCACAGCTGTTCTTCATATGCAAGCCTTGCAAATAACCGGGGAAAGCAACATAAAGAACTTCATTTTCCTCCATGTTAAAATCACTGGTCTCAGTGTGTCTCATCCTGGGTGGTTTTCCTCATGCCACTCTGTCCTCTAGGAACAGGCTTCCCCTGCATCAATTTTGTTTGTTTGGGGCTTTGTTCTCTCTGGTATCTCTCTGTCTCTGTCTCTCTGTCTCTGTCTCTCTGTCTCTGTCTCTCTCTCTCTCTCTCTGTGTGTGTGTGTGTGTGTGTGTGTGTGTGTGTGTGTGTGTGTGTGTGTCTCACACTGACGATCCTAGGTAAGAATTTTGAACTTTATAGATGCATAAAGTTAAAAACAAGTTCAGGAGGATGGGCGGAAGGAGGGTGGATAGGAAAGAGGGGCTTACTTAGCTTTTGTCAATAATATTAAAGGAAAAGAGCTGATACAATGAGGAGAACTGCTTCCAAAACCTATGTATGTAATACAAAAAGAAAGTTAATGAGACAGAAAAATGTCAAAAAGTATAATGGACAGGCCATTTTTAATCAAACACTAATTTACACGTTTTGTAGCTCTTGTTCCAAACACAATGTGAGGGACTTTTGTCACAAAAACGCTTAGATGAGTTCAAATCAGAAGCATGTAAAAATGTCTATATTATAATACAAACACATCAAGCTTCTATTATGTAGTTTTGTGTTTGGGTTGAAATTGAATCCTTGATAATGATACAAAAAAAAATCACACAATTAAATTTTGCATTTGACATTGAAAAAAATAAAAGAGCAGCTGATTTTTACATGCATACACCAGTCAGAAATGAAGTCAAGAGAAGAATTGATAATGATGAGTTGCTTGAATCTCAACAATGTCATTATCTTTAATTTGCAATAGATGGGAATTATCACAGACACCCAAAATGGACAATATGCAGAGTGAGAGGTGTTGGAGCACTCCTTCTGAAATGGGATGCCTTCATCAAGCCTCTCCCCTCAAATTTAGGGATAATCTCTGTTGAAAAGGAGCAGAAAGATTGGAAGAGCCAGAGGTTGTAGATAACTCCAAGGGAACAGGGTCTCCCAGATACAGCAGTATTGATGCACACATGAAGTCACAGAGAGTGTGCTAGCATGCACAGGGCCTGCAAAGGTTCAGGCAGGACAGGATCCCAACACGGAGAGTGAAGAGATGGGCATGGGGTCCCACCATAACCAAATAAGGTATTTTATTATCTATTCTTCAAAGATTCACAGCATCTCAAAAATGTTTTTCAGACTAAAAATCTAAAATGTAGAACACCTATATTGTTATCAAATCCTTGTAATTAAAACTGAGAAAAAAATCCTTATGATTAAAATTCAACTTTTTAAAAGTGATACAGCATTTATAAGCAAGTTGCTAGGGGAAAATCATGCTGAGCTGAAAATAGTAGGCTTCTATGCAACATAAATCACCTTTCATATCTGTACTATTCAGATCAAAATGTCAAAACAATTAAATTACAATTTTGTCTGACATCAATAGCCCATGAAACAGTGGGAAACAGACACACTGATTTCACCTATACATTTGCAGACAAATTGAGCAATGAAACAAATTTTGCTAAAGAAAACATGAGACAAGCTGCTAGATCACAGGGGTCAAGGAATTTATCAAGATTACTTCCCTTACAAACTAAGAGGAGAACAATTATCTACTCCTCATACAAAGACAAAAAAATCATGGCAGGTATTTAATTAACTACAAATTAAATAGAACGACAGAGTCTAATAAATCAGAAACAGAAAGTAAGTCACACTGATGCTATAGGAATAAAGTGACTGTCTCTGTGTGTTCTCATCTGTATTTACGTGCACAGCGGGGAAGTGGCTCTTTACTTTAACAAACTTAATTCTCCCATACAGTTCTTTCATCTATTTCTTCGAATATATAGTGTAAAAAAATTACACAACTGTAACATTTTTGAGCTGTAGGGAGCCCTAGATATTCTTTTTAGTTATCTCCTTGTCTTTCAGAAGACCAAAAAAAAAAAAAAAAAAAAAAAGAAAGAAAGAAAGAAAGAAATCTAAAAAAATCTAAATACCATAGAGCTAAGATACAGTACTCCTTATGTACAGAACTGAGACTGTACTCTGGCTGTGGTCCTTAGCTCCTAATCTTGTGCATTAGTTGCACCTGATACTTAGCATATGGACACTGAAAACTGACCAACACTGTCAAGCCCTCTTGCAGTCTCATTTCTTATTTAATGACTTTACACAGATACTGCTTTCAAAACATCTAGAGATGCATCAAAAAAGGGAAGCTGTGGTAGAATTTTCTATTTATATTTGGGTTTCATTGACTATTCAACTATAATGTTCATTCAGACTTAATAAGTATCTTAACTTCATAATATGCAACTTTATTTGAACACAAATACGTCTGCATTATAGTTCTTTCTGATTAAAGTTCTCTTCATGACACGCATTATTTCTATGTACTCAATGATAATGATGTATTAAAATTGAGGATACAGACACTCAAAAAAGACTACCTGGTTGTTTTGAAATTGAGACATTATAATTACATCATTTCCCACCTTCCCTTGCCTTCCTCTAACCCTTCCCAAACATCCTCCCTTTCTCTCTCTCTCTCTCTCTCTCTCTCTCTCTCTCTCTCTCTCTCTCTCTCTCTCTCTTTCTCTCTCTCTCAAATTAATGTTCTCTAATTTTTTGTTGTTAAATACATAATATATATCATATAAATGTATATAGTCCCATATATATGTAATTTATACACGTGATATATGTAATGTTACATATATGCATATATATAAAGCCAGCTCAGTCTATCTGTTGCTTACATGTGTATGACATCATGACTGACCACTGGTACTGGGAAGACCATTTCCTCACTCTTAGCATGCCTTAGGTGTCTGTAGTTCTCTGACTAGGGTTAAGGCCCTGTAAGATGTTCCCTGGAACCTTCTTAACTCACTTCATACCTTAATTTTTTTCAACGTAAAAACAACAGAAACTATCTGATAATATTTTGATGGGGATTAAGTAAATTATTGCATATAAAGTGAAAGAAAAACACTGGCTCTTAGTAAATAGCAAAACGTTATTGTAGCTATTGTTACCACTTTATCTGGTATCCTGACATGGAAGCTACCTAAATAACATACAAGTGCAGAAGAGAAACAAGTGAATATGATTGGGTCCTGATACACATTCATTTAAAGAAACAAGTGACAGGCTAGATTTGGTCTAGGGGACACAGTTGCAGCCTCTTGACACAGAATGACCTCCATCCTCTCCAGGCAAACAGGGCTGACAGGAGAAGAGCAATGCTACTAGCTCACCACAGCCAGGGACAGAAGCAGCCCAAACTTCTACCCACATCTCTACGTGAGAGAAGGTCTACAATATATTCCCACAATGGTCCACCAACACTGAAATCTCTTCCCTCCCCTCCCCACAACACACAGTGGATTCTGAAGGCTGATGAGTGCTCTGGTGTTCTTGACACAAACTGATAATTTCCATGTTGATTTTTAAGACCTTCACACTACTCAGTAAATAGATATATTGTCCTAAGATATTTTTAATTTCATTGGCATATTTGAATATGCCTTTCTTTTTCTACTAGGAAGAATAATGTGAAAGCAGAGATAATGTCATTTACATAGTGGTTATTACATCTGCTGCCTAAGACTTTATACCATACCCTATTGAATCTTAATTCAACAAATAGTCCATATAAACAAAAGATAATATTCTTAAACGGGTACCTTTCCAGCTGCAAGCATTCTCTCACTCTTGATACACTCTCCAAAAGACAGTTCTCAATGTTTTGTCTCTATAGCCTATTCATGCATCCAGTCAATTTTTATTATGTTTAAAACCCAGGTTGAAAATAATCTCTGCTAACATATTTCCCTAAATTTAATGCCACCTCTCCATACTTAAATATACTACCAGATTCAACATTCTCTTCATTCCATCAAACTTTGTACATCAAAAGCCAAGAGTATCAGAGCTGGGTCTGTACTAATGCAACAGAGCACAGGCTTAGCATGGACCAACGCCCCATTTTTCTGATAACTCAATAAGATGGGGGTGTGGGCTATGAAATTGATCAGAATTTTTACAAGAAGAAATATAATAATCAATAAACACGTTTAAATATGTTCAACATCGTTAGCTATCAGAGAATCACAAATTAAAACAACTTTCCATCTCACTCCCATCAAAATAGCTATTATCAGGAAAAAACAAAAAGGACAGATGCTAGTGAGGATATGGGGAAAGGGTGTCTTCATACAATGTTGGTGAGAATGTAAACTGCTAGAGCAGTATGGGAATCCATCTACAAGGTTCTCAAAAAACAAAATATAAAACTACCATATGACCCAGGTATACAGTTCCTGGCCCATATGCCAGGACTCTATGTCCTCTTACAGATTAATATCCATGTTAAATGCTGGTCTATTCACTGTAGCTAGGGAATGAAATCAACCTCGATGTCCATAAACTAACAAATATTGAAAATGTGGTACCTATTGAAAATATAACTCTATTCATCACTAAAGAGAAAATATATTGAATGAGTAAGGCATCTCAGAAAGACAAATATCATAGTCTCTCTCGTGTATCCTTCCTAGCTTTGAATTTTATGTTTCTGTGCTTGACTGGAATATCTGCACAGGTCTGGAAGCAGGAAAGGAGTCAAGACTGATGAGATCTTGATGAGGAGGGAGAAGAAAGTCACATGTGATACAGACATCTGGGTAGGAAGGAAACACTAGAGATAAAAAGATTTAAACAGAGATGGTGGGGGGCAGAGAGGAAGCTGGCAGTGAAGGAATGACGAACTGAAACTAAGGATGCATGAGAAAGCCATATAGGGGCCTACCCCTTATAAACTAACTGAAATATATCATTTTAAAAATGAGTTTTAACAGAGGTATCCTGAATGGTGGATAATGCTATGCCCAGACGTCACAGGATTTTAAACAAAGTAATTCTCAATAAGTTGTTTGCCAAAGGCTCCCCAGGAGCCCCCCAATGAATACAGTCGCCACTGCTCTTGGCTGCATGCCAGAACAATAGGTAAGACCTGTTGCTGAAGACACCACAGACTTTGGTTAGAGCACACAGAGAAATGAACATGGAACTAAGCTTGAAGCTTCCTTCCTACTAGCTAGTGCTCATGAGAACTGTTGGAAAGATAACAAGTCATTTTCTGATTGGAGTCCACTCCCCGTTAAGAATTAGACACCCCTGGTAAGCCCCAATTGGAAGGGTACTAAGCCCTAAGAGGTAATCTACTACTGTTGTTTTGTAAATAGATATATTGTGACACTCCCTTCTAATGTTTATGTTCTTATCCCCAGAAAAGTGTGTTGCCTGCATTGGGCAGAGTCTTTGGTGCTGGTGGGTTTTTTTTTGTGTGTGTGTGTTTTGTTTTCTGCAGGGTGGGGGTGGTAGTTAATGAGAATAAGTGACAGAATATCCCTATCACACACTCCAAGGCCCGGGAACACCAAGTAAGGCAAAAATCTGTGAAAGCTTGGAGGCTAGGAAAACGCGTTATGAAATGTTGACTTCCAGACAGGACGCGGCTGTTGCAGTCCCAAACACACAGCATGAGACCTGCACATGATTGATGCTTTGGCTCGCCATCAGGAGTTCCCCACTCCTTTATGAATACTGGCATTGTACTCCTCTCTGCTGCATAAGCAATGTTTCAATCCAGTCGTCCTTCCTTTTAGCATAACAATGGTAGCACTGTTTTGCCCACCTTTGAAATTCTGTATCATATGGATTCCAACTAACTGCTGGCTTGACATAACATGGAAAGCCAAAATACATTCATGGCCCAGTCCAGATTCTTCATCTAGTTGGCACACCAACCTCCTCCTGCAGTCTCCCAGCCTAGTGGAAGTTGTCTTAAGAGCTAATTAGTGTCCCTGCTTTAAACCCTCACTTTCCTTCAGTCTGCCCCAACACAGGAACCACAGGGACGCGTTTAAACAGATGTGTTGGATCATTGGTTCACTTATATTGTCAGAATTCTCCAAAGGCCTTTCATATTATTTTAAGAGGTATTACGATAGTTCAGTATACACACTAAGCAGCCCCTATGGAAAAGGTTAAAACCATATATACTGATCCCTCCTCCTCAATGCTACTGCAGCCACACAGACTTCTTTCCTTGAACACAGCAACAGGCCTCCGTGGACTTGGTACTCTGTGCCTAGAAAGCTCTGGACCCAGACAGTCTACGGCTTGCTCCCTCAGCTGGTCAGGTTCGTTGAAATATGTTGCTTTCTCTTGAAGACTCTTGTATAAGACAATTTTAAGTTGCTAAACACACCAACCTTATATTTTCCATAGTATGTATAATGGTACACCCTTTTATTTTTCTTATTGTATATATTTCCCACTAGAAAGTGCAACCAAGAAACCAAGGTTTTCTACTTTATTCTAACGCCATGGACAGTGTTTGGTAGGTAGTAAGCAACGGATATGTGTTAACTATGTGTATAAGCAAGAATCAAGCTCTCCATGTGACCTAGTAAGCTTTACGTAACTGATAAATTATATAATTCACTCTTGCTGGAATTCTAATAAAAAATCTGGAATACTCTTTCTGTGGTATCAAAATGCATTAGATCATTCTCATCACGAAACAACTGTATTTCTGAGAAATTCTGAGATCAGAGATAACTGCAGATTGTAAAAGAGAAATCCCTTAGAAACCCCCTTTTCATGAAGAATTTCTGGGGCTACAAGAAGTGAAGAACTTAACTGCCAGCTTAAAATCCAACCTTTCCTTCAATCTCCTGACCCTTACTACACAGCCCCGGCTCTGAGATCCTGGACAAAGGGCACCCACCCGGAGGGCAGGGACTGAATTTTGCATCTTCCGCGGTGGAGCGGGTGGCTGCGAGTGCCGGGCTCCAGGAGAAGCGCGTCACCTGAATTCCGTCCCGGTTCGGCTCGGCGGGACTGAACTCCACCGAGTAACTTAGTTCTGGGCTGGGCGCTCACACGGAGACCGAGTGCTGGGGATGCTTAAGTCGGGCTGGGGACGGCGGGGAGCAGGGGGAGCGCGGGGACGGGGAGCGCGGGGACGGCGGGGGCGGCGGGGGGCGCGGGGGACGCGGGGGCGGCGGGGGCGCCCGCCCCCCGGCTGCTGCCCAGGCCACCGCTGCAGGGGCGCCCGAGGCGACGGCCCGGCTGCGCACGCCGCGCTGGCAGCGACGCCCGGGGCCGCGGAGGCCGCCGACGAGCGGCGCGCGCCCGGCCTGGCCCCGGCGCCCCGCGGGCTCCCGCGGAACGAGGACGGGGACTCGCGTTACCTGAGCGGCGCCGCGGGTCTGCGGTACGGCGGCCGGCGGGGCGGGTTTTCGGCAGCCGTAAAGCGCGCGCGGGCGGGCGGGCGGCGACCCCCACCCTGGCTGCCGTCTCGGGCCGAGCGTCGCCTCCCCGCCCCTCCGCGCGGGCGTCAGCCGGGGCCAGCGCTGGGCCGGCGGCTGAGTCACGGGAGCCGCGCTGCCAAGGCGGACCGAGGGCCGCGGGAGGGTGGACGGCGAGCGGCCCGCACGGGGAGGAGCACGGGGACCCCGCAGAACTGGACACTTGGCCCCAAGGCGACCCCCCAGACGTAGGCGCACCCTGTATGATTCCATCCTCTGGCTATGCTTTGGATCCCATGAAACTTTCGAAAGATTAAAAAGAGCGTGGTTTTCTAGACCAAGTATACAGGTTCAAGCCTGTGCCTCGGTTTCTCAAACAGTGCTGTGCTGTTTAAATACTGTTTCCTAAACAGTGCGGAGCTGGACCGTGGTGGGATGGCCTAGGCGAGGGTCTTGCGCTGAAGCCTGGGGTGGCAGAAGCTGGGATGTCTCTGCACCCCGCCCACCCACCGGCCTGAGCACTGGAGAGGAGGTAGAGGCAGAAGGATCTGAAGTTCGAGGTCATCCATGGTCACTTAGGGAACTGAATTAAATTATGGAGGGAGGGAAGAACTGAGGAGGGAAAGGAAGGACTAAAAACCTGTGAGAGACAGAGGAGAGAAGGGTGCACACAGCAGAGCAATGCATTCACTTGCTATTTAGAAATTCATGACAAACTCCGTCCACTGAGGGAGGTTATTTAAATATGTAAACAGATAAACAACTGCCTGTGAAGGAGCCTCTTGGGAAGGCTCTTTGCTCCATTGAATGAGATCTGGCAGATCTGCAGAATGAGGCTATCCTTCCTTGTGCTGCATCTTGAGGGGTTGAGTCATCAACCACAGCAAAGTTAGTGGGCTGGATTCTTGAAAGGCACAACAGATGGAGCATTCTGGTTGGTTTTAATAACGCTGTGATGTTCCCCTCTGTGCTTCTGTCAATTTTAGAAGAAAGGACGCCGCATACAAATTTAAGTAGTGAATGTGGGAATCAAAGCTGAGCTAGTTACTTAATAGTAAAGTGTCTGCCCTCCGTGAGCTTAACAGGAAAGAGTCCAAAACAAATCACAGGCTCAGGCTTTCTTCCTTCCTTCCTTCCTTCCTTCCTTCCTTCCTTCCTTCCTTCCTTCCTTCCTTCCTTCCTTCCTTCCTCTCTCTCTCTCTCTCTCTCTCTCTCTCTCTCTCTCTCTCTCTTTCTCTCTCTCTCTCTCTCTCTCTCTCTCTCTCTCTCTCTCTCTCTCTTCCTTCCTTCCTTCCTTCCTTCCTTTTTCTTTTTTCTTTTCTTTTCTTTCATTTTTGCTTTGGAACTGCTTAAGGGAAAGATGGTTTTAATTAATATGAAGGAATGGAAAGAATTTTAGCTGGGCCTCTCTAACCAGGGTGGAACTTTCTGAACGGAAGGATTTTTCTGAGGTTTTAATGAGAGTGAGAATCAGTCGCCAAATACAAAATCAGAAAAGGTTTTGTCTTCAAACAAGGAACAATAAGACTGGATGCTTGGATGAAATGGGATAGAGTGGAAATCGTCCTAATTACTTGAAGAACCAAACACTAGAAGTGCTTTCTATGCGACAGAAACAGCATAGAAGAAGAAGAAGAAGTGTAGGGAAAAGACAAAGACCTTCTATCTAAGAAGATTCCTGTTTCCTCTCAGTGGTCTCCTGCTGGGTAAAAGGCATAGAGGTAGTTTCTGTGTCAAGAATCCCATGCTTTTTCTGGCTTTTGCAAACCCTTCAAGACTATTAAACTTTTATTCATGTGAAACGAGGGGATAAAATCTTAAGGTAGGAAGCTCTTCACACCTCCTGGGAGGAGTTCTCTCATTTGAAAACGAGACTGAGGAGCTTCCCTGAAAGAACTCTGGCTGTAGACTGTGTGTCTGTCCTTTACTTTCCACAAAGAAGCAGCACAAAGTAAAGCTAAGGACAAAGGGGTTTTATCAGAAACAGATAAAAAGTTTGCCTTGCCTGAAAAGCCTTGGTCAGAGAAGAAATTCCCACTCTTCTTAAGCAAAGAAACATTCACCATCTGATTTTTGTACCTGAATCCCGGAGGCACTTTCTGGTTGGATACTAGCGGTCCACATACTGAAACTTGATTTGTAGATGTGAGAGCATATTATAAGTTTACTGAAAACAGAATTTTGACCAATAGTTGCTTGTTTTAAAACTCTGAACCCAATTTTTAATCAGTATTAAAGATGTAAAACAGGGCCAGGTTTCAATGCACAAAGTACCTACTGAGTTCAAATTCCACATCAAGTTGGACACTGTAACTAACATGCACCAGTAATCCCAGTGCTGTTTACATGAGATGCCAGAAGCCCCCAGGCCATGTAGCCTGAGGAACACAGTGGAAACAAGAATCCCTGTCTCAAACAAAATGGATGACAAGGACCCTCACCTAAGGTTTCCTCTGGCATCAACCCACATGCTGTCTCACAAGAGCATCCACACTCACACACAAAGCTAAAACAAGAAAAACATAAAGTGATCAACTTTGATAGAGATGGAGTGTCTCTATGAAACTATAGTTCAATGTGATTTTAAAGTTTAGTATTTAACTGAACTTAACCTTCTGATGCTGATGAGATCTGCTCTTCCTCACGTCCTAGATTACACCAGAAAAAGTTAGTTCTTTGAACTTCAAAGTTCTTAGTTTTCTTCCTAAATTGAGCATTTAGTGAAGATTCCTTTCCCACACAAACATTTTGTTACAAAGTTCCCATTTGCTTAATCACTGCAAAAGCAACGGGAAACATTGAAGCAGCCTCAGCAAATGCAAGCCTTTGTAACCGATTTCAGGAGTGTTGGTAAGATCTGCATCAACGTTCAAATGTCAAACCAAATGCTGGCCTAACTGGGAATGTTGTGGTCTGAAATTTCTGACTTGGCAAGGCACAGCAGTCAATTTTCGTGTTTATATATGGGTGTTTTGCCTGCATGTAACTCTATGTACTATACGTGTGTGTGGTGCCTGAGTGGATCCCCTGGATCCCCCGAGTGGATCCCCTGGAGCTGGCATTACATATGGCTGTTATGTGAGTTCTGAGGATTGAACCTGGGTCCTCTGGAAGTACAGCTAGTGCTCTTAACCACTGAGCCATCTCTCCTGCCCCAGGAGTACTGTTTTGAAGACTCTTGAAGAAGTCATTCTTCTCTATCTCCACAACTGTACACATCACACAATGCTGAAACTCCATATCCCTTAAACAATTCTCTTTCCCTTTCCCAGTCTCAGGGATAATCAACATTCTGTCTTCTGTTTCTACAAATTTTACTGTGTTTCACAGATTAGTTATCTTTTGCTAGCAATTTTATCTTATCATACTCAGTATAATGAGTTCAAAATATCTGTTATACCTTTGCTAGAATTCATTTCATTTTAAAGCTGCATAACTTCCTATTGAAGGTACATAATCATATTTTGCTTATCTATTTGTCCTTTGATGGACACTTGTACATTTAAGCTTTTGTGCACAATGTTGTTATGAATGTCAGTATGCAAATATATCTTGAAGATCCTATGAGCTATTAAGTTGAATTGAGCTAATGAAAGAAGGCATGGTGAGATTCCTGGGCTCACACTACAGTGGTTAGCAGTATGGGTGATCAGGCCCTTTGAAGTCAGAGGAAATCACATGGGATTGAGCACTAAACTTATGGGACCTGACATTTCTGTAAATAGTTGGAACAGACTTCTGGTACTGCAAAATTGGTTGTTTTTTTGAAATCGTGACATTCTGTATCATACAGGAGGTCTGTTTTTAGATTTTTGAGGAGCAGCCATGCTGACTTCCACAGTGGTAGACCAGTGACTTTCCCATCAGCAGTGAATAAAATTTCCTCTTTGCGCACATGCTCACTACTCTTTACTAGTGCCTCTCTTGATGATAGCAATTTTGATTGTGGTGATGTGAAATCACAAAACAATTTCCCTAGTACCTAAAGACACTGAGAGTTTCAGATCAGGTATCCCAATGCCTCCAGAATTGTATTTCCTGCATAAAATTAAGTTGATTAACCAGGGGCCTTGTGTGTTGTAGAATATTATTTTAAACTGTGTTACTTTTCTTTATGTTGCATCTCTTTAACTCTATGAAGCTGCGTTACTTTGCCTGTCTAAAACATCTGATGCTCTAATAAAAAACTAAATGGCCAATAGCAAGGCAGGACAAAGGATAGGTGGAGCTGGCAGGCAGAGGGATTATATAAAAAGAGAAATCTAGGAGAAAAAGAAAGAAGGAGCTAGGGAAGAAAAGAGGATCAAGGAATGAAAGATGAAGGAGTAGCCAGAGAAGAAGGAGAACATCAGGACCAGTCATCCAGCTACACAGCAAGCCATGGAGTAAGAAAAAAAATGAAAGGTATACAAAAACAGAGAAAGGTGAAAGCCCAAAGGTAAAAGCTAGATGGAATAATTTAAGTAAAGCTAGCTAGCAACAAGCTAAGGCTACACATTTATAATTAAGAATAAGCCTCCATGTGTGATTTATTTGGGAGCTGGGTAGCAAGTCCCCCAAAAGAGCAGAAACAAACAACAACATTTTGGCATACCAATGTGGCTCTCAAATTTCTATGGTGCTTGAGAAAGCTTTTAAAAAAAGAGGATATGGCTCCTTTAAGAAACCCTGCCATATAGCAGAGCACATAAACAGTTTTTTTTCACATTAAATAGAAACAAAAAACTAAGTAAAAAATGCCTGCTGCAGCGCAAGCCCTAGCATTCTAGAACTCTAGGAAGGTTGAACGCAGTTCTGGGTCACAAACTGTCAACTGGGCAGTGAGCTTTAGGCCTGCCTAGCTTTCAGGACCCGAGAAGTGGGTGGAGCCAGCTGAGAGCTGCTCACAGAGGATATAGATGTCAGTTTAAAGGTTTGCTGACACTGTCAAAAAATGGTAAAAGATATGCAGTAAAAGAGTTCCAGATGGAAAAAAACCTAAACAGGTTCCAGTGTGTTTTACAATGTGCATAGGCTTAAGATAGAAAGAATACGGGTATGGACAGTCACAGAAAGAAATAGTTTAGAAATAATAAAGTCTATCAAGAGAGTAAAAGTAATAATATAAAAGAAAAAAGCCATGTAAAATGGGAAATATAACAGGGAGTCTGGCTCCTGAATGTTATTGTGTTCATTTTGAACGTTAAGCAGCAAACAACAGCTGCTAAGAGACATGGGGTTGTGAACAGGACTGCAAAATTGAACCAACCTAGATACTTTAGGGTTATCTATACAAAAGAAGTCAAAAATGTATTTTTCAAATGGAAATCTAAAATGTTTTGGAGTTTTGTTTCCACAGGACACAAGGAGTTGTGGATTCCTTCAGAAATGATGTTAATTAGGTATGATCAAGGAAGACCTCCTGAATCTTAACAAGTGATACTATCAATAAAGGTATATATATATATATATATATATATATATATATATATATATATATACAGGATTTTTCTATATTGATAAAAATTTAAGGTCGGCCGGGTGGTGGTGGCACATGCCTTTAATCCCAGCACTCTGGAGGCAGAGGCAGGCAGATCTTTGTGAGTTCGAGGCCAGCCTGGTCTACAGAGCAAGATCCAGGAAAGGCACAAAGCTACACAGAGAAACCCTGTCTCATAAAACAAAACAAAACAAAAATTTAAGGTCATTTTTATTAAAACATATTGTATGTATGTTGCTATTTTTGTTTGAGGTATTGTGCCCATACAATTCATTTGGAAATGTAGAGAGACGTTCTAGTTTTTGAAAGCTGTTATTGTAAATTATATAGGATAATCAGGAAACGTAGGTTAGTGGTTAGTCATTTATATATATATGTTATATATATATATATATATATATAACAATCAAAATTGTAGATATGTTAGGTATGCTTTCCAGATCATATAGAGATATAATTTAGATAGACAGATGGTCTTCAAACCTTTCAAAGACCTACAGAATATAGCATTTAAAATGTTTTGTTAACTTAGGGTTTTTCATGACAATAAGATACATCTGCTCTGGCAGTACCAATTTACTTCAGAGATGATGGACACTGAAGAAACTCCTTTTGGAGTTTGCTTTCATTATGACAAGGTTAGCCACTGGGCAAAGAAATTTTCTCTTGTCTTTGACTGCTGCCAATGTGCTGTGCAGACTAGACATGTAGGACCCACAGGAAAGTGACTGTTGAGCTTGCCAAAATAAGGTGGGATAGTCCTTCAAGGTTCCTGCTTCACAAATGACACTAGCAGACATTCTGCAGGACACAGAGAAAAGTGACTGGCAAACTTTGCCAACACAGGTGGGACAGTCTTTCAAATCTCCTGCTTCATTGAAATGTGTGCCAGATCCTATGGGCTGGTAGGCTGAAGATGGATTCTCCAACATTTTAGAGAAACTTTGGGTGACTGTCCAGGCAGTTAGATGTCTCTGTCATTGCTAGGGTTTTTTAAGTTGTTTGCAATACACTTTTTGTTTACTCAAATAATATTATCTTTCTGGGGTCTTTGATGGATTTGAAGGCTAGATAGTTAAATTTGTAGTTTTCCTTAGTTATGATAGAAAGTAAATTATGTATAAAACTTTGGAGTCACCAAGATGGATGGATGGTGGAGTGCTTTCTCTGAATTTGTTAAATGTAAATGGACTGAATATTGTAAATTAATTCTTACTTGATAACTGTTTTGTTGTGTGTAGTTATAGTAAAAGTTAAAACCTTTCTTTTTATCTAGACATAAGGGGGAAATGTAGAATATTATTTTAAGATGCATTACTTTTGCTTAATTTGCTTTATTTAACTCTGTGAGGCTGTGTTACTGTGCCTGTCTAAAACACCTGATGGTCTAATAAAGAGCTGAATGGCCAATAGGAAGGCAGGAGAAAGGATAGGTGGAGCTGGCAGGCAGAGAGAATATATAAAAGGAGACATCTGGGAGGAAAAAAAGAAGGAATGAGAGAATAAGGAGAGGAGGATGCTAAGGGCCAGCCACACAGCCACCCATGGAGTAATAGTGAAGATAAGAATTACAGAAGTAAGAAAAGGAAAAAGCCCAAAGGCACAAGGTAGATGGGATAATTTAAGAAAAGCTGGCAAGAAACAATCCGAGCTAAGGTCTGACATTCATAAGCAAGAATAAGTCTCTGTGTGATTTATTTGGGAACTGGGTGGTGGACCTCTCAAAAGAGCAAAAGAACCAACAACACTTTTCTTCCACCTGAGGTTTATCATTTTTTTTGTCATACAGTTATATACTATATACACATGCATACAGTATATAACTGTATGACAAATGACAATGAGTATTTCATTAACTCTGTGCACACCTTCCAGAAATGTAGACATTTTCACAACACTAATTCTGCATATTCAAGCTCAGAGGAGATCTTTCCATTTTCTAGTGTCTTCTTTGATTTCCTCAGTGTTTTACATTTTTCATCATCCCTTAACTTCCTTTCTTTTTTTTTTTTTTTTTAGTTTTTGAAAGTGGAACTTATTTCCTAATTTGTACTCAGTTGCTCACTGTTGGTATATAAAAATGTGACTTATTTTTGTGTGTGGATTTTGTGTCCTGCTACAATGCTATGCGTATCAGTTTTATGGTGGTGTTAGTGTGCTTTCATGTAGAATCACAAGTGCACATAGTGATGATATGGTTTGTTTCTTTCCTATTTATATACCTTTTATATATTTCTCCTGTCTTATTGCTCTAATTTAAACTTTTAGGATTACATTGAACAAGACCAAATATTGGGAATAATTTGTCAGTTACTGATCTTCAAGGAAATGGCTTCATTGTTTCTTCAGTTATTAATAATGTAGTAGTGGCTGAAGTTTGTTTGTTGAGGTATGTTGTTTTTATTCTTTGTTTCTTTGAAACTTCCATTTTAAAGGGATGTTGAACTTTATGAAAAGCATCTTCTACTTGTATCAAGAGGATCATGTGGATTTTTGTCTTAAGTCTCTGTACTACATTATATTTGTTAATTTGTGCATGTAGAATAATCTTTGTATCTATGGAATAAAACCGCATTTTTCATGGTGTATTATCTTGAATACAGTGTATTTATTCTTGAATTCAATTTGTAAGAATTTTATTAAGAATTTTTTTGTTAGTATTCATCAAAGAAATCACTATGTACTTCTGTGTTATGTTGTTATCTGATTTTCTATAGGTTAATGATGACTTTGTAGAATTATTTTGTGGTATCCCTTCTATTTTACAAAACACTTTGGGGAGTGCTGGGTTAGCTGACTTTAAAGGTTTAGTAGAGGCCAGCAGTTCCATCCTGAGCTTGTATCTGTCAGGAAGCTCTTCATTCATGCGTCCATCTCTTTTTTTTGCTATGGACATACTTACATTTTTCTATCCTCTTAGCTGATGGTAGGCCATATGTGTCTAGAAATTTACCCAACTATTCTTAATTTTTCAGTTTTTTAAATATGGTTTCTCAAAGTATTTCCTGATGATCTACTGGTTTTAATTAGAATCTGTGATTATGCTCATTTTTACATTAATATTTTTAGATATTAATGTAAATATCTTTCAGTTGCATTGTCTATGAATGTCTCTATGTCACTGTTTTCAATGGATCAACTCTTGGCTATTTACTGTTATTTTAGTCTCTATTCCATTCATTTTAACAACTGTATTATTTTTATCATCTACTGTTTTGTGTTTGGCTTATTCTTTTTTGGTTGTTTCTACAAACAAGTTTTAACATTATCTTATTTATCTGATATTTCTGTTACATTTTACATATGAATAATAGATACAAATATTCTTCATAAAACTAGCTTAACTGTATCTCAACATTTCTGGTAAGTTGTTGTATTTATTTTTCTTTCACTGTGATAAAATACCATGAATAAAAGCAACTTACAGATAGAAGAGCCTTTTTGTCTTATGATTCCAGGGAGAAGGTTTATGAAAGGAGAGGAACAGCAGCAGGATCAAAGGAAGCTGGCTAATCAGGTTCTCATGCACACACAGGAGGCAGAGAGAGTGGGATGGAAGTGGAAGGGGCTAGAGACCCCGAAAGCCTGCCCCCAGTGACACACTTCCTTCCTCAAAGTTGTACCTCCTACGGTTCCATAAGCAACCTCAAACACTGCCACCAACTGGGGACCAAGTGTTCAATTATGGTGCCTCAAGAGAATTTCTGATTCAGACCATCACAGTTGTAGTTTTCTTTTCTTTTTTTTTTAATTTCCTATCTGATTTATTCATTGATTTATTGGTGGGTCATTTAAGAATGTTTTTATTTTAAGTATTTGTAAAGCTTCTATGGTTTCTCTTTGTATTGATTTCTAGTTTTAGTCCATGATATTCTGATAAGATACAATTACTTTCACTATCTTGTGTTTGTTAATATTTGTGTTGTGATATGGAATATGGTCTCTTTTAGAGAAGGTTCCATAGGCTGCAAAGAATGTATTCTCTGCTGCTGGAGAGATAACTCAATAGTTAACAGCATCGGCTGGTCTCTCGTAGGGCCTGAGTTCAATTTCCAGTACCCATATGGCAGCTCTGTAAGTCCAAGTCTGGGAGATCTGATGCCTTCTTCTGACCTCCATGGACACAAGGCACATACATGGTACAGAAACATGCACATAACCAAAACACTCATACCAATAAAATAATTTTTAATATATATTCTTTCCTTTTTAGATGATGTATTATGTAGCTATCAGATAGGTCTACTTTGGTTATTGATTTTAGTTTGGATGACCTGTCTAAAAACAACAGGAGAGTAAACTCATCTATTTATATTTTACTGGGACTTTTGTCATTCTCTATGAACAGTAGCATTTATGAAATTGTGAGACCCAGAGTTTGGTGTAAAAATATTTAGCGTTATTAACTCTTGATGAATTGTTCTCTTTATTAGTGTGTACTGGCCTTTTCATGCTTTTGACTAGTTGTTGTTGTTTTTCTTTTTTCTTTTTTTTTTCAAGACAGGGTTTCTCTGTGTAGCTTTGCACCTTTCCTGGAACTCAATTGGTAGCCCAGGCTGGCCTCGAACTCACAGAGATCCACCTGGCTCTGCCTCCCGAGTGCTGGGATTAAAGGCGTGCGCCACCACCAAGCGGCTCTAGTTGTTGTTTTTAATCCACTTTATCAGACATGACTGTTGTGGGAATTTTGACTTTTGGTCTGATAACCAATAATAAGGAGCAGCTTGGCTCTGAGAGTGGAGTTTGAATTAGAAGATACATGACTGAATACCCGAATAAAAAGCCAAAGCAGGGGAAACACACTCCCTTGGATGGTGAGGAGCTGGTAGTGAGCCACTGAGAAGCATGGCCAACAGCGTGGATCAGGTCTTCCGCGGCAGCTGGAGCAGTGTGCTGTGGCAGCTTTGTTCTATATTGTGGGTGCAGAGGACTGATTTTGCCCGCTAATAAACTCTGACTTGATCAACAGACTTCTTTCATTATCTAGCACTTTAATGCGGTGCCTGGTTAACCCACCAACAGCCACCCACATGCAGCCTGCCTCCGAGGGAGGGTGTGCGGGTGTGTGGCCAGCACATGTGCAGCCTGACTCTGAGGCCCAAATCCGCTGCACATCCCACCACCCCTGGGCCCTCCCTGCCCACCTGCCCATTTATTCTTTGAGTTCCCCATGCCATGAGCCCGAGCTCTCTGCCTGCTCTTCAAATAAAGAAATAAAAAGAGGCGGAGTAAAAGAAAAAACAGAAAGGACAATCCTAAACCCTTTCCCAGGTCAATGGTTGGAAATATCACATTCAGGGAATTAGGGCCCTGCTCAATGTTAATATGGACAGGATGCTAGAAAAATTAACTAAGGAGATAAGCAACCTAGCTGGGATCAATATAATTTTGGTCATAATTGTTATTAGTTTGGCAATTTATGTCTTATCCTTTAAAAAAATGGTTTGATAACAGTGCCAAAAATGAGAGATTGACTGAAAAGACACAGGCCTTAGAGAAAGGTGTGCAGGCCTTGCAAAGAGTTACTAAGGAGAATAAGACAACGTTGACTGATAATATAAAAGATTTAGGAGTATTTACCAATGGAGAGATCAAGAAAGTGGCTGATAATATGCAAGCCTTACAAATAATTACTAAGGAAGATAAAACAGCTTTGACTGATGAGATAAATGCTTTAGAAGTATTTTTCAATGAAGAGAACAAAAAGGTCACTGATAATATGCTAGTTTTAGAACAGCTCACTACTCAAAATATACAAGCCTTAGAAAAAGTCACTACTGGTAAATTATAAGCCATAGAAAAATTTATTAAAACTGATAATAAAAGCATTCAGGCATAGACAGAAGAATTCAGAGGAAAACTGACCTCACCATTACCTTATGAAATTAGAGAAGAGTGGCCTAAGGTTGTTAAACAACTATGATTTATCCAATTACTATTCATTTAAAGGCAAGCAAATGACAAATATCTCCAAGGATATACAGAATATAAATGAGATCCTATAGAAATGTTAGATTTAAAGAGAATTAAGGAAGCAGTAGTTTTCTATGGTATGCATTCACCATATATGAGGTAGAGGTTGAATGCATGGTCCTCTCAAAACAAAATTACTCTAAACAACTTGAAAAAATTAGTCACAGCAGTATTGGAATATGGTCCTCAGTTGGAATGAAGCAGCTGGTTGAGAGAAGAAGCTAAGGCCCTTGATCAGAAAGATTAGGTTAGGAGATTTCCCAAGACCAAATCCTTGGTGAGGACCATTATGCTGATATAGATAGTCAGGGTACATTTGATATACTCACCTTTTCCCTATGCCATGCAGAAACTTTAAATGCTTGGGCAAGATTCAAGAATCAGGAAAGAGGACTGAGCCATTTACTGAAGTTATACAAGGCCCAAAAAGTAGCCTTCACTGAATTTCTGCAAAGATTGACTTCAGCTGTAAATAGAATGATATCAGATCCAGAAGTTAGATGAGTACTAATTTAATCTTTGGCCTTTGAAAATGCTAATTTACAATGAAGATGGATAATTGGGCCTTTAATGATTAGATCAGCACCCATAGCAGAATGGATCCAGTATACAGTCTATAGTGAGTCTCTTAACTATGATGCCACTTGAGTAAGAGAGGTGATTTCCAATGGCTTAAGGAAAACTCAAAATGTCAAATGCTTTAGTTGTGGTAAACAAGATCATCTAAGAAGAAATTATAGGCAGGACATTCCTAGAAACAATGTTTCTTCTTGAGATAACACAAACAGAAGGCTTCAACCTTCTGGAATTATGCAGAAGATGCAACAAAAGAATTGAACCAATGAATGCAGATGAACAAGGGACTGGCAAGGCAATCTTCATCCATCAGGAAATGCCATGGATGTCCTCTAGCAGGCCCCTTGTTGAACTTAGTGTTGAACTTAGTTCAGTCATTCCCTATCACCATGGGGAAAACTCCTCCTCAGAGTCATTAAAGGACCTAGGGCCTATGGTAAAAATCCATGCTTCTCTGGATAACAGAACAGCTTTAGAAGATAAAACAGAAGTTTCAGATGAAACAATAAAATGATCAAAGACCAAAGCTAAGGATATGAATCAATGACATTGTAATTAAAGGTCTTTTAGACACAGGGACATATGTAACTATTATTGCACCAGAAACATGGCATCCAAATTGGCCTCTTCAGGAGGTAAATGTCCAGCTTTTAGGTATAGGAAACTTATCTCAGGTAAAATAAAACACTACATGGGCTGAATGCCAGAAGGACAGAGAGGAAAATTGAAGCCATATATGGCTAACACAGCAATGAATTTATGGGGCCATGATTTGTTACAGCAATGGAATACCCAGATTAACATTCCTCCAATCTCAGAAACAAATCGTAAACCACATATGCTTCTGGGCAAATATTAAAAGGTATTATAAAGAACACTGACTATTCAGGCTATATAAAAACAGGGTACAACAGCTATTGATCTTTTGGAGGTACCAACAACACTATTTTTGTTTGTTTGTTTGTTTATATTTATTTATTTATTTTGGGATTTTCTGTTCATTTTACATACCAACCACAGGTGCCCCTTCCTCCTGTTCCTCAGCCTTCCCCCCAACTCACCCTCCATTCCCACCTTCTCCAAGGCAAAGACCCCCATGGGGAGTATGCAGAGCCTCTTACATTCCAGCTGAGACAGGTCCAAGCCCATCCCCCTGAACCAAGGCTGTGTAAAGTATCACACCATAGACACTGGGCTCCAAAAAGCCAGCTCATGCAGCAGGGATGGATCGTGTTCCCACTGCCAGGGGCTCCTTAAACAGGTCAAGCTAAACAACAGTTTTGCCTATACAGAGGGCCTAGTCCAGTCCCATGGAGGCTCCATAGCTAGAAAATATGATCCTGAGTGAGGTAACCCAAACACAAAGGACAAACATGGTATGTACTCACTCATAAGTAGATACTAGATATAAAGCAAAGGATAACCAGACAACAACCCATAGCTCTAGAGAAGCTAGCTAACAAGGAGAATACTAAGAGGGATATATGGATAGTCCTGGGAAGGGGAAATAGATGAGATCTCCATGAGTAAACCAGGGATGAGGGGGGCAATGAAGGGTAGGGGATGGGAGATGAGAACATAAGGGAATGGGATGGTAGAGCTAGAACAGGGACAGAGTGGGAGAGTAAGGAAAGAGATACCTTGATAGAGGGGGACATGAAGGGAACAGGGAGAAACAGGGTACTAGGGAAGTTCCCAGGAATCCACAAGGATGACCCCAGCTTAGACTACTAGCCATAGTGGAGAAGGTGCCTGAGCTGGTCTACTCAGGTAATCAGACTGGTGAATACCCTAACTGTCATCATAGAGCCTCCATCCAGTAAATGATGGAAACAAATGCAGAGATCCATAGCCAAATACCAGAATGAGCTCCAAGAGTCCAGCTGAAGAGAGAGAAGAGTGATTCTATGAGCATTAAGATCATGATGGGGAAACCTACAGAGATAAGCAAACCAAACTAGTGGGAACTCATGAACTGTGGACCAACCCTACTTTTCAAATGGTTAACTGACAAATCTGTCGGGGTGGAACAAACCTTTCATATCAGATAAATTACAGGCCTTAGAGCAGCTGGTACAAAAGCAGCTAAATGCTCAACATATTGAAGAATCAACCAGTCTTTGGATTTCTCCTCTATTTGTTATTTAAAAAATCTGGAAAATGGAAAATACTGACAGATTTGAGAGGCATAAGTAAAATTCAGCTGATGGGCTCTTTACAGCCCGGAATTCCCCTGCCTGCTCTGTTACCTAAGGGACAATCTATTAGATTTATTGATTTAAAAGACTGTTTCTTCACTATATCTCTACAAGAAAAGAATAGGGAAAAATTTGACTTCACAGTACTTATTGTTGGGTCCCATAAGGCCCGGGTGTGAGGCCCAGCATAACTTCCCGAGCCTAGCTCGAGTTTGGAGACCTGTCTTGGGACATGACTTCTGCATATGAGTGACTCAGCTCAACCCGACCTAGAATTGCCTCTGCCTAGGAACTGCTGAGATGGCATCATCTCATTGGCCTGCTCTCCTCACCCCATCCCCCCATCACCCTAACTTATATGAGTCCACTCTTGATGCAAAAAAATGCGTTCCTGCTTTGACAAGACTCCCAGCTCAGTGTGCTTCTCTCCGGTGGACAGGGGAGGTCTGGGCCATCAACACTATCCCGTTCAGCCCCAGGAAGAGACTGGCTGGACCAGTCCTGCCTCAGACCTATCTGTTGGTCAGCCCAACAACTTATAATAATTCTCAGCCTGTTAAGAGATATTAATGGAAGGTTCTACCATGAGGGATGTTAAACAGCCCCACCCTGTGCAAAAATTTTGTATGACAGCCATTGGAACTAATTCATGTACATTTTCCTCAGTCTGTAATTTACCATTATACAGACAACTTCTTATTAACTGATTCAAGTGTAAGTACATTAGAAAATATGTTCAAAGAAGTAAAGAAAATTTTGCCTTGTTGGGTATTACAAATTGCTCCTAAAAAATATAAAGAGGAGATTCTATTGATTACTTAGAATATAAAATAGGTTTACAAAAAATTCAACCCCAAAAGGTACAAATCAGGAGAGATCAATTGCTGACTCTTAATGAATTTCAAAAATTGCTGGGAGACATTACCTATCTAAAGCAAACTATTGGAGTTACAACTCAAGGACTGAGTAATTTGTCTCAAACCTTAAAAGGAGACAAGGATTTAAACAGTCCAAGAGAATTATCAGCTGAAGCTGAGAGAGAATTGGCTTTAGTGAAAAAGAAATTCCAGGATGCACTTGTGGATCATTTGGATCCAGAGTTTGAGTGCATTTTGGTTATTTTACCCTCTGTGCATTACCCTACAGGGATTTTAATGCAGAGGGAAGATATTATCTTAGAATGGATATTTCTACCACACAGAGTAAAAAATTAAAGATATGTGGAAAAGGTTTCTGAGTTGATTCTAAAAGAGAAATTAAGACTTCATCAATTGACAGAAATTGATCCAGTAGAAATTGTAGTACCTTTTACTAATGGTAAATTTTCCTCATCATGGGTAGAAAATGAACACTGACAAAGAGTTTGCAGAAATATTTTGAGAAAAATTAACAACAGGTATCCCAAAAGCAAAAGACATCAATTTATAAAAAGAACCAATTGGGTCCTGCTTCACATTGTATGGGGAACACCAATAACTGGAGCCCCTACATTCCATACTGATGCAAATAAAGCAGGAAAGGCAGGTTATAAATCAGGAAATTAAAGTAAAGTGGCTCAAAGCCCTTGTGATTCTGTTCAAATGTCAGAATTATATGATATTCTCATGATATTATTGGATATTTCAGAAGCTCTTACTGTAGTTACTAATTCTCAATAAGCAAAAAAAGTGGTCTTACACATTGAAACTGCTGAACTTATCCCTGATGATTCAGAATTAACTTTTTTATTTATACGATTACTGGAAGCAGTCAGCAATAGGAATCATCCTGTGGAATACAAATCATCCCATAGATAAAATACATATCAGATCTCATATGAGTCTGCCAAGCCCTCTAGCACAAGGTAATGAAGAAATTGCTATTATTAGTAGGAAATGTGCTGGAGGCCTCAGAATTTAAAAAAAAAAAAAAAAAAAAAAACCACCACATCAAAAACAAGGGTTTGAGAAAAGAGTTTTCCATCACTTGTCAACAAGCCAAGGAAATTGTAACGAAATGTCCTACTTGTTTCTTGCATAACCAAACTCCATTAACTGCAGGAAGTAACCCAAAGGGTACTCAAAGGAATAAAATTTGACAAATGGATGTCTTTTGTTTGGCAGAATTTGGAAAATTAAAATTGTACAACATACCATAGATACATATTCAAGATTTCATTGAGCAACTGCTTTGAGCTCTGAAAAGGCTGATTCTGTAATTACACATCTATTAGAAGTCATGACTATCATGGAGATAGCTGTACAAATTAAGAGTGACAGTGCTCCAGCATATATCTCTAATAAAATGAAACAGCTTTTTGTATATTACAACATAAAGCATGTTACAGGTATACCACACAAACCAACAGGACAAGCAGTTATAGAAAGATCTAATTGTACTTTAAAAGAAATACTAAATAAAGAGAAAGGGTTAATAAAGAATTATGCAGAGATAGACTGCATAATGCCTTATTAACTTTAAATTTTCTAAATGCTAATGAGAAAGAAATAACAGCTGTTCAGAAACATTAGTTTTTAAAAAAGGTACTGAATTAAATCAGCTTGTGTACTTTAAAGATATGTTGACCTGAGAATGTAAACCAGGATACATTGAGAAAAGGATTCTGCTTTTGTTTCCACAGAAGAAGAAAAGCTATTGATACCATCAAAATTGATACAGATTCAATTCAAACTATAGAGAGCTCTTGATTCAGAGAAATGATAGTTCATCAACCAAAATGGTGATTCAACATGTCTGAAGAAAAAACTCACCAAATTAGGGCCAGGTGGGATTCTGTTTTTGTCTTTATAGGAAACTAAAAATATCCATCTTGACAACATCAAGGACCTTTGGATAGATAGCCTTTTAAAGAAGAAGGGAGAACTGTCTGGAAAAAATTACCAAGAAAAAGAATAATCTGGCCTAAGGATACAATTACTTTCTACAGGGTAAAATCTCATTACCTCTGGAAATGAGTAGTCCTGACTCAATTAAAAACTAAAGCTGGCTTTGGAGTTGGAGAATGGCTCTATCCTTCTCTAAACCCAAGCATGTTGTTAAAAGAAAATTCAGAATCTCTGTCTCATATTAAATATCACTTGGTATGGGACAGAAGGCAACCAAAATCCAGGGACTATTGTTGTTACAAATCTCTTACCCCTCAAATTTATTTTGACTCTTTTTTCTCTTTCCCATTTTTTAATTAAGAAAAAAATTTCATTCATTTTACAAACCAATCAAAGATCTCCCTCCTCCCTCCTCCTGCCACCCCAGCCTCCCACTCCCAACCCACCAACCCTATTCCCACCCACAAGAAGGCAAGGCCTTCCATAGGGAGGCACATCCAGTAGAGGCAAGTCCAAGCCCTTTCCCCTGCCTCATGCCCTAGAAATGGATTCTAATCCTATTGCCGGGGGTTGGGGGTGGGGGTGGGTGGGGGGCAAGCAGTTCAAGCTACACAACTGTCTCACCATTCAGAGGGCCTAGTCCAGTCCCATGTAGGCTCCACAGCCATTGATCCAACTTTCATGAGTTCCCACTAGTTTGGTTTGGTCATCCCTGCATGTTTCTCCATCATGATCCTGATGCACTTGCTCATAGAATTTTTCTTCTCTCTCTTTGATTGGACTCCTGGAGCTCTGCCTGATGATTGGCTATGGGTATCTGCATCTGCTTCCATAAGTCATGGAGAAAAGCTCTGTGATGACAGTTAGGGTATTCATTGATATGATCACTGGGGCAAGCCATTTCAGTTCAGGTACCCTCTCCACTATTGCTAGTAGTCTAGGCTGGGGTCATCCTTGGGGATTCCTGGAAAGTTCCCTAGCACCAGGTTTCTCTCTATCCCCATGATGTCTCCCTCCATCATGGTATCTCTTTCATTGCTTTCCCCCTTCCTATTCCAGCTCAACCATCCCATTCCCTTATGTTCTCATCTCCTATCCCCTACCCTCCATTGCCCAACCCTCATCCCCAGTTTATTCATGGAGATCTCTTCTATTTACCCTTCACAGGGTAGTCCATGCATCCCTCTTTGGGTCTTCTATGTTAGTTAGCTTCTCTGGAGTTGTGGGTTGTTGCCTGATTAGCCTTTGCTTTATATCTAGTATCCACTTATGAGTATGTACACACCATGTTTGTCTTTCTGAGTCTGGGTTACCTCACTCAGGATGATATTTTCTAGTTCTATTCATTTGCCTGAAAATTTCATGATGTCATTGTTTTTCTCTGCTGAGTAGTACTCCATTGTGTATATGTATTCTTTATCCATTCTTTAGTTGAGGGGCATCTAGGTTGTTTCTAGGTTCTGGCTATTATGAATAATGGTGAGTTATGAACATAGGTGAGCATGTGTCCTTGTGGTATGATTGAGCATTCCTTGGGTATATGCCCAAGAGAAGTATAACTGGGTCTTGAGGTAGATTGATTCCCACTTTTCTGAGAAACTGCCATACTGATTTCCAAAGTGGCTGTACAAGCTTGCACTCCCACCAACAGTGGAGGAAAGTCCCCCTTGCTCCCCATCCTCTCCAACTTAGGCTGTCTGCAGTGCTTTTGATCTTAGCCATTCTGCCGAGTATAAAATAGTGTCTCAGAGTCATTTTGATTTGCATCTCCCTTATAATTAAGGCTGCTGAGCAATTCCTTAAATGTCTTTTGGCCGTTTGAAATTCTTCCTTTGAGAATTCTCTGTTTAGTGCTATAGCCCATTTTTTAATTGGATTGTTTGCTATTTTGATGTCTAGTTTCTTGAGTTCTTTATATATTTTGGAGACCAGTCCTCTGTCAGATGTGGGGTTGGTGAAAATCTTTTCCCATTCTGTGGGCTGTTGTGTCTTACTTACTGTGTCCTTTGCCTTACAGAAGCTTCTCAGTTTCAAGAGGTCACATTTATTAATTGTTATTCTCAATGTCTATACTACTGGTATTATATTTAGGTAGTGGTCTCCTGTGCCAATGTGTTAAGGACTAATACAAGATTAACTCAAAAAAATTAGTAGCCCTCCTATATACAAATGATAAATGGACTGAGAAAAAAATCAGAGAAATATCACCCTTTATAATAGCCACAAATAATATAAAATACCTTGGGGTAACTCTAACTAAGCAAGTGAAAGTACTGTATGACAAGAACTTTAAGTCTCTAAAGAAAGAAATTGAAGAAGATATCAGAAAATGAAAAGATCTCCCATGCTCATGGATAGGAAGGATTAACATAGTAAAAATTGCAATCTTACAGAAAGCAATCTACAGATTCAGTGCAATCCCCATCAAAATCCCAACACAATTTTTCACAGACCTGGAAAGAACAATACTCAACTTCATATGGAAAAACAAAAAACCCAGGATAGCTAAAAGAATCCTGTACAACCAAACCACCTCTGTAGGCATCCCATCCCTGACATCAAGCTCTACTATAGAGCTATAGTAATAAAAACAGCTTGGTATGGGCATAAAAACCAACATATGCACCAATGGAATTGAACTGAAGATCCTGACATTAACCCACACACCTATGAACACCTGATTTTTGAGAAAGAAGCCAAAACCGTACAATAGAAAAAAAGAAAGCATCTTTAACAAATGGTGCTGGCATAACCGGATGTCAACATATAGAAGATTGCAAATAGATCCATATATATTGGCATGCACAAAACTCAAGTCCAAGTGAATTGAAGAACTCAACATTAAACCAGCTACACTGAACCTGATAGAAGAGAAAGTAGGAAATAGTATTTTGACTCTTTAAAGCTTTTCTTTAGGTAAAATACCACCCTAAATTTGAAATTTCCGTTTTAATATTAACAATGTTTAAGTTTTCCACAGTAAACAATAAACTTTCCTAACAGTGTTCTCTGAAGTCTCCAAAAAGATAATGAGGCCCCACAACAACAATTCCACCTGGATCATAATGATGACATTAAGCTGATAAACACCACACAAAATTGTTTCTGGGCTACAAACTGCTCAGGCTAATTCCAAGATAGCTAGCTGGGATGGTCCACCATAATGCACCACTCCAGACAGAACTTCAAATAAGCTTTACCCATTAGCCATTACTCAGAGACTGGCTACAAATAATGCAGCTGTTTCTCTCGAGTATTAACCATTGTTTCAGTTTTTATAGGGTCCCATACAGATACCATCACCCCTCTCCTCCACAGACAGCAGGAAGTAATTCTAAGAACAGGATATCCACCTTCCCAATAGGTGGGGTGGATGGTTTTGGGTTTTTCTCAGGGTTATGGATAATTGTCATCTGTAGGGGGTTGGTAATAATGTATTATAGGGTAAGGAGCAGAACAAAAGGAATTAGATTCAGGAATCTCATTTGAAATGGATAAAGGGCGGATAGGTATGATAGAATAAAAAGGTAGATTATTAAATCTACTTATAAACTAAAAAAGCAATTCTCAGTTTTAAATAATTTGCGTTTGTATGGATTCTTTAATATTGATACACATTCGAAGTTATTTTTGTTACACTCTACATATTTTTCTACTTCTGTTTAAGATGTTTTTGAATATTGATACAAATTAAGAATATTTTGTCATATTGTATATACATTTCTACTTCTGTTTAAGATATTTTTGTATATTGTCACAATTTTAAGGTTATTGTCCTTATAACATACATCTGTTTCTAATTTCACATGGGTTATTACCTGTACAGCTTGTTTATTTACATAATGTGGAGTTTTAGTACATAAACCTATATAGGTTTACAAAGAATTACAGATAAATAGTCACCCATATTTGTCAAACTTAGAGTTATGTTAGTTAGGTTTTCTAGGTATGCAAAGACCTACAGAACTTGGCATCATGCCTTTAATCCCAGCACTCAGGAGGCAGAGCCAGCTGGATTTCTCTGAGTTTGAGGCCAGCCTGGTCTATAGAGTGAGCTCCAGGACAGGGACCAAAACTACACAGAGAAACCCTGTCTCGAAAAAAAACAAACAAAAAAAAAGTTTTAATAACTTAGAATGTTCTTGATGTGAGACGTATCTGCTCTTGGCAGCTCTGATCTTCCCCAGAGAAGATGATGGGCACCAAAAACACTCCATACTGAGTTTGTTTTCTTTATGAAAAAACTGGTCTATTGGTCAGGAAACTGCCCTTGCTTTGATTTCTGACAGTAAGTATGCTGTACAATCTGGAGAAGCAGGATAAAGAAAATTGACTGTCAAACTTTGCCAAGACAGGGTACGACAATCCTTCAACATTTTCCTGCTTCTGGAAAAGGTCTTCCCCTACATTACAGGAACCTTGGGTGACTTAACAGGCAGTCAGCTATTCTGTCATTTCCTACATTTTTTGGAATTTGTTTGATTGCAATTCCTTCTTACTCAGGTAATATTATTTTCCTTCTCAGGTCTTTGGTAGCATTGAAGTCATAGTTACAGTCTTCCTGAATCTTAACTAAAGATATATTGGCTACAAAATTTAGCTTTTTCAGGAAAAGGACAACTATTGGAGTAATCTCTATGAATTTACCAATTACCTATGGTCTGAATATCTAGAACGTGTTTTGTACTTGATATTTGTTCTTGTTGTATGTAATTTTATTTTCTGTTAAGGTTATTTCCTTTCCTTCCTTGGCTAAGACTTGATAATAGTGTTCTTTGTATATAGTTTTATTATGTTAGGATTAGAACGTTCCTTCTTATTTAGACTACAAGGGGGGAATGTTGTGAGAATTCTGTCATTCAGTTTGACAGCCAATAGTAAAAAGCAGCTTTGCTATAAGGGCAGTGTTTGTATTGGAAGGTATGTGACCTAAATTCCAAATAAAAAGGGTGGGGGAAGTACGCTCTCTTGGATGGTGAGGAGCTGGCAGTAGGCTGAGAAGTGTGGCTAGCAGCTTGGTTCTGGCCCCCATCACCCCTTAGGAACAAAGAGGCAGCAGCAGTTGGACCCGTGGCAATGTGGGAGCTTCCTTCTGTATCCTGAGTGTAGTGCACTGATTTTGTCTGCTAATAAACTCTGACTTGATCCCCAGACTTCTTTCATTACATGAGAGTAGTATACCGTATTGTTTGGGCTTTCTATTTACTTGATAAATTGACTTTCATTTCTTTAATTTTCTATGTATGGGCCTTTGCTAATGAGATATGTTTCTGGGACATAACAGACAGTTGAATCTTGTTTTTATTTTTTTTTAATTTTTACTTTTTTAATCTAGCTATGTAGTCTGTAGATTTTTTTATTTATGAGTTAAGGTCATTGACACTTCGTTTTTGAGGGGGGGTTGTTAATTCCAGTAACTTGTTGTTTTTTTTATGTGGTTAGATTATTGTTTGTTTGATACTGTGGTTAGTTTTAGGGGGTAGCTGACATGCTGTGTCAGACATGATGAATTCATTCTAAATTTCTTTTGTTAATCTATTCCTCACAATAAATTTATTTTATACTATATTCTTAATACTGAGACTTCTTTTCTCTAGTTCTCTCTGTTTCCTTCTCCCATTGATCTTGTCATTTTTTTCTCTGTTTTTCTTGGAATATTTAAATAAATAAATGTTTATTATTATTATTATATCTTGTATTTTTAATATTTTATGCTAATATTACTCCAATTTTTATTTTATTTGTTATCTAAAGTTTATTTGTATGACATTATAATCACCCATCTTTTCTTTCCATTGTTATAGCGTATCTTTTTAACCTTTCATCTTCAATAGGCAAAGATTCACTTCATGACAGAAATACGTTTTGAAAAATATGTGGTTTCTTAATTTTATGTAAACATTTATTTTGTGGTTGATTTGTATAAACAGAAATTGGCTATGACATCATCTGGTTATATAAGCATAGGGGAGCACTATTGTACATGATATCTGTAATTTCACAAATTATCATTACAAATGGATGACTATATTTGTATCTTTGAATCTGAAATGAGTATTTGTAGATTATGTATGGTTTTATTTTTTAACAATTCTATTATATATCTTTAAAACCTATTTTATTTTTTTTTTATGTTACAGGTTTGGATGTTTTGCCTGCTTATGCATCTGTGTACCACTTATACGGGTTCAGACCTGCAGAATTAGAACATCTCAGAGCACTGGCTACAGTTCCAGAGAGTGGAGATTGAGTCCCAGCACCCAGAGCTGCTAATCTATCTTTGCAAACCCATCCTGCTAATATATGCCTTTGACTGTAGAATTTAACCCATTTATACTTAATTAGTAATGAGAAATGTTATTTTGTTTCTGAATGAGCTACATATTTTTGTTTTGTTTATCTTTTTACTTTCTACAATAATTATTTTCCTTTGTGCTTGGCTGGTTGTTTATAGTGAAATAGTTAAATTATTTTTCATTTCCTTCTATGTACATTTTATAGCTATTTTGTTTGTAGCTATAATGGAAATTATGTTTAACATTCTAAACTTGTAACATTTTCATCTGAATTTATAATGGTATAAATTCAATAACAAAACATTGTTCACTTAAAGGTTTGGCCTCATATTCATCATTATGGATGTTACAAAATTAGAGTTTTATACTGCCATATTCAAAATTAAAAAAATAAATGAAGATGGAAAAGACAACAGCTTCATTTTTATAGTTCAGACTGGCAGGGATCTCATTATGCCATCCAGGCTGGTCTCAAACTTGAGATAATCTTTTTGCCTCAGCCTACCAAATGATGAGATTGTAGGCATGATCCATCATACTCAGGGTAAAGTGATTGTAAAATTAAATGATCTCCCACTACAGCTCCAGATGTCCACTATTACAAATCTTGGCTTAGAATTAACTGAATCTGTCAATGTTTGCTCTTACTATAAAAATACATGCTATTAGAAATTAGCAGGCTAGGAGTGGTGGCACATGTCTTTATCCCCAGCACTATAGAGACAGAGGCAGGCAGATATCTGTAAGTTCTAGGCCTGCCTGGTCTACAGAGTGAGTTCTAGGACAGCCAGGGCTATTACAGAGAAGAACGCTGTCCCCCAAACAAAACAAAAACAAACAAGTAAATAAATAAATTTAGCAGACACAATTTTCAATTCCTTTCAGACTTAGTAAAGTTTCAAAAAATAGGGAAATTTTTTTTGGGGGAGAAACAACATGCAAACATCTAATCTCTTCAGAAAGAGAACCTAGAACAGATGAAAGTAATGATTTCTGAGAGGGCCAAGAAACCAGACCAGAGCCATGACAGACTCTCCTAGTAGCCCCTCCCTGCTAAGGACCAGGTTTTAGTTTTGGTTTACTGGAGCTGGCTGGAGTTGAGCAAACAGTTCTTGGGAAAATCACACTCAGGGGCAACCAATCAACAACCTTCTGCTAGCTAAAGGTACCTTTCCCTACCTTGATGTGGGAAAGTTCCTAACCACTAGAGCTACCTACCAACCCTGAAAATGTTTTGTTTAAACCCACTAATCAGGCCCCAGACTAATATCTCCACCCTGTAATTCCCCCAGAAGCTTCAAGCTTCTCTGCAGGTCACCATTTGCCACTTTGTCAGATGTTTAGACCCCAACATGTTGGTAATTTTAATAAACACTCTTGTTGATTGCATACATGACTGGTGTCCTTTTATGGGAAATCTTGTGGACCCTAACAATTGCACCGAAGTCCAATTTGTTAAACCAATGTGTATTTTTCTTGACGTTGCTATCAGAATTTTAAGTGAGTAGTTACTTTAAAGGAGCATGGAGAACTCAAGCAGCTGCCCCACTAGAAAGCCCACCCAACATGGGTGACAATTCCCAAAAACCTACAACCTGGAGTTCTCTTAGCAGCTTGATCATAGCTCCATGCTCCAAACATGTCTTTACCTTTCTGTACTTTGGGCAGTTTTCATCCCATCAACTACTGATTTTCCTTTTTACTTCTGTATAGAGGCTACCAAGACTTTTCTAAGTGTCTCCTGGTCATGTGACCTTCTGTTTGCATCCTGTTTACCACCTGAAGCTCCAGAGCCTTCTCACCCATTTTTTGTGGTAAATGTTTCAGTTTCCATCAAATGTTGCTATTCAAAGGAAAGTATGATATAACAACAGATTGTACTATGTACTATGATAATATATGGTCTAGAAATTCTGAAATTTGCCATTTTTCATGAAAACCTTGCACAGTAGTTAGTATTTTAATTCTATAATACCTAAGAGAAAATAATTCTCATATTCAATTAGCTTTCAATTACGGTCTATTTTTGGTAGCTATAAGAAGTTCTTATAAATTCCAGTAAATTCTGGAAATGTGCCAGTGTGATGGATCCAGTGGAAAGGATAAATATATTAGAATCCCAGTGGATGCAGAGAATTTTGAGCTTTTGCAAAAATTTCTTGTGGAAAGAAGTAACTTAGCTAATACAGTTGTATCTAAGAGGTGCTGACAACATGTTTATGACTTGTTGAAAATTAAACCACATTGTAGAAGTTGTTAGTCTTGCTAATACATGAGTGTTTTATGTATTTCTCCACCTACTTTCCAGTTACCTCAGTGCTATAAGTAGGTTCTGATAGAGGACATGAGGACAAATATTTGTAGTCATCTCTTTATTTATAGCTGAATGTTCGCAAAAGTTCCAGAAGTAGAATTTAGGTACCATCTCTGTCGTCTCTCATTATCAAGTCATGAAAAATAAATGCTGGTTATTATTTGCAGGCAGGATTTTGAATATCAAGTTGCTGAATACACAGATGTTTACTCTGTGAAGCTGAACACTAATAACTTAAAGGAAATTTCAGGAAAGTACTACTATCCCTATAGCTGGATATAGCAGAAAGCCTATTAGCCAACCCCCATATCCTCCTGATATTCACACTCTGTGTAATACTCTCTGGTGGAGTATTGGTTGAACTTAATGATACTTCTAATGAATAGAACCAATATGGCATAATGAGATACTGAGCAGAAAAAGATAATGGCATCTGTCTTACAGGGTCTCTTTCATTCTCTTTTGGCTTAATCACTCTGGGAAAGACCAGTTAATGTGTCATAAAGCAGTGTGGTGGAAGAAACATTGCTGTAGCTAGGGACTAAAGTCTGCAAATAACCACTTAAAAGAGCTTGGAAGCTAAATTCTTCTGTATTCAAGCCTTCAGATGAGACCAGAGCTCCTGCCAAAAGTTTTCATGCAACCTTGTAGGAAACTATGAGTGAAAAGCTCCCAGCTAAGTGGTGGTCACATTTCTGACCATCTCAAAATGAAATAATCAATATTATCTTTAATGCTCTGAGTTTTATGTAATTCATTTTGCAGTCATAATAGCAAATGCACTAGAAAACCTTAAGGGAAGAAGTGGCACACTCAAACCTAGGAAGCTGGAAAACAGCCTTGATCAATCAGTTTTCTGAGAAAGGGCTTCATTTTATGGTCGGACACTCAAAAAAGTGGGATGAACTTCCTGCAAATTATAGGCAGGAAGAAGAGACATATAACATTCGACATGCAAGAAGAATTTAACTTCTATACACATTCTATTCACATGGGGACTTCTAGACAGAGCAGACATAGGCATATCCTTAATAGGGAGTGAGACACAGGATTGAGAACACTTCCTTTTTATTGAATGTCAGTTTACAAGATATGTATTTTCCACTGGTATCCAAGAGATAGACACTTAGAGCTTTGTTCTTTTTTAAATTCTTCTTTCATACAATACAACCCTACCACAGTTTCCCCTTCCTTTCTCTCCCCTCCTCCTCCCCCCAAATCTACTCTTCCTCCTTTCCCCTTCATAAAAGAGCAGACTTCCAAGCAATATTAACCAATCATGGCATAACAAGTTAAAATAAAACTAGGCACATAGAGCAAGGCTGGATGAAGAAACCCACTGTAGGAAAAGGGTCCCAAGAGCAGGTGAAGAGTCAGAGATACCCCCATTCCCACTATCAGCAGTCTCACAGGAACATCAGGTTTGGTGTTCTCTACACAACCATAACATGTATGCAGAGGACCTAGTGCAAACTCTTGCAGGCTCCATGATCATTGCTTTAGTCTCTCTAAGATTCTATGACCCCTGCTTAGTTGACTCCATGGGCTGAGTTCTCAATCCCTCTGGATCCTGCAATCCTTCCTCCCCGTCTTTGGAGGTGTTCGCTGAGCTCTACTTAATGTTTGAAAGTTTGGGTGAGGGTCTCTGCATCTATTCCTACCTGCTGCTGGAGGAAGATTCTCTGATGACAATTGGGCTAGGCACAAATCTATGATTAGGAATCATTTCATTGTTTTTTGTTTGTTTGTTTTACCAGTATTGTTTGGTTTGACTCCTACATCTCTTGGCTGTCCAGCTTCCAATTCCTGGCCATCCAGGCATTGTCAGGCATGGACTCCCTTACATTACATGGGACTCAAGTTAGATCAATCATTGACTGGCCACGCCCACAGGCTCTGAGCCACCGTTGCCCCAACACTTATTGCAGGCAGGACAGGCATAACTCAAAGGTTTTGTGGCTGGGTTGGTGTCCCAGTCCCACCCTTGGAACCCTTGCCTGGTTACAGAAGATGACCTGTTCAGGCTCCATATCCCTCATTACTAGCAGTACTCCCTAGGGATACCATTGTAGATTCTAGGGAGTTTCCACTGCACTAGATTTCCACATCACCCTCCAAAGTCCCCATTTCCAGTCTCTCCTTGTATTGTCTCCATCCACCCTACTCCACTGCCCTGGCTGATCCCTCCCATTTCCATCATCACCCACCCACAGGTCACTTGCAAAATCTATTCTATTTTCCCTTCCCAGGGAGATCCATGAGTCCCCCCTTGGAGCCCTCCTCGTTATTTGGCCTCTCTGGGTCTCCGGATTTCAGAGTGATTATCCTTTACTTTACAGCTAATATCCACTTATAAGTGAGTGCATATCATGTTTGTCTGTCAGGGACAAGGACAGAATCTCTAGTTAGTGGAAAAATACAGACCCCTGATAAGACAGGGAACTAGATCATCTTACAGTCAGGTTGCCTAGCAACAGGACATTGAGTCAGAGCCCTTGACCCTTTCACCCTGTAAACATCCTATACAAACATCCTGTTAGCTTGCCCCACCTTATGCAGATGACAGCTTCTTGCTCCCCCCACCCTGCAGGAACTATATAAACCCTTGTGAAGAAAATAAAATGGCACCTTGATCAGAATCCAGACTTGGTGTCTTTCCTTTGTATCTCCTGTCCCGACATTCCATCCTTAGGGTGGTTGAGAACCCGTTGTAGTCCTGCAGGCGGGGCATTTGTCTTCAAGGTCTGAGTTACCTAACTTAGAATGATTTTTTTCTAGGTCCATAAAGATCCAAAGTGGTAGGAGTTATAAGACTAAAACATCAGAAATCAAACATCAAGAAATGTAGGCAAACTGTCTATCATAAAGTGTCTGTTTGTAACTCAGGCGCTGTAAGGAAAGAATGCGGATAGGATATGACCTTATGGGAGGAGGCACAGCTGGCTGCAGCTGGCGCCTCTGAGAGTGCAAATAAAACTAGCTCTGAGAGCAAGGAAATGAAAACCAGTCAGTACCTTACCATGGTTATTTAAATCCTGCTGAGAAATTGCAGGAGTCCTTTCTCAGTTCTGCCTTCTAAAGTGATACTGTTAGCAAATATTAGAAGGCGTCTCAGAAATGCACACCTGTACTGTAGTTGTATATCCAACATTGGATGTTTTACATAACAAAAATTATTTCTGGAGGCTGGATTCATATCAGAGTTAATGGTCACATAGAAGGCATACTCCTTACCTTTATCATTACAGGATCTCTGCACATTCCTCTTTATGGTTAGGAACTATAGCAACAATCTCACACTTCAATATTTTCTTAAATAGAGATATCTTCACACACTCCTCACACAGGGCAAGGAAACAGTCATATCAACATAACTTTTGTAATCTGTTGGTCAGGTTAGGTTCCTATTTGTTCAGCTGTAGCTGGACTTATCTGTAAGTGAACAACGGTATAAAAACCCTATACACCATCACCAATCCTCTTTCAAGTAATAGAGAAATAATGTGGAAAACAATGTGTGCAAGGTTTTTTAGGTTCATTATTTCTGAAGATACTCAAAAAAAAAAAACAATTTATAACTTGTCTCATAACTCATTGATTTTCCTTTGACCTCAGCCAGTGTTACACTTATCAACCTGGTAGAAAGTGTCAGATATTTACTCTGGAAAATCAATGATTCATTCATTCTGTCTGTATTGGACTTCCATAGTATGTACATGCTAAAGGGTAATTCAGAGACTTCACTGGGTTCTCAATATGATCCTATCTGTGCTCCCTACAGTGGCTACCTGGTTTCTCAATGATGATCAAGATTAATCTCTAATCAAGGCATCATTATTTTCTGTAATAGCTATATCTGAAAAATAATTAAAAGCTCACAATGGCTATAAGTCTGTCTCATTTTAGGTTCAAAAGTTTTGACCTTAGGGGATATATTCTTAGTCTTCTGGAAATGAGATGCCTAAATCAGTAAAGTCAAAAGTTTCAACAATGGGAAGCAAGATTTTTAATGGAAAAGGGAATGTAGTAGTGCGAGGAGCCATGTTGTATGTCTGCTTCTCTGTCTCTGAACCATGAATTCCGGCTCTGAAAGATAAAGTATTTTAAGTGTAAATATTACTGATGGCAGAATACCACAGTCAAAGACATGTGGAAAGATGAGTAAATGCCATTTTCTTACAACATTTTACTATAAAACAATGTAGAGTGGGACTTCAAAGAAGAAGACCAGAGCTCTGTAAGACCATGAGAGCTGAGCTGAGCAAAACCCTCTAAGCAAATCTCTGTCTAGAATAAAGATGCAATCCTGAGGTCAATCCTCAGTTTCCTGGATGGAATCAAGTGATCTTCAGTTTCTCCCTAAGGAGAAGTATGAGCCTAGACAGAGAATGTAGAATGTCTGCTTTGGAATTCTTGTGAGTGAAATAAATGCTAATTGCATCAAACCATTAGAATTTTGGGTTTGTTTAGAACTATTTCAAGTAGGAAAATTTCCTTCATGATTAAATTAAAAAATTGTGATGGTCTGTGAAAGAATTATGCTTAAAAGTATCTATTAAGCCAGATAGTGGTGCATGCCTTTAATCCCAGCACTGGGGAGGCAGGGGCAGACAGATCTCTGTGAGTTCAAGGCCAGCCTGGTCTACAAAGCAAGTTCCAGGACACTCTCCAAAACTACACAGAGAAACCCTGTCTCGAAAAATAAAACAAAACAAAACAAAAAGTAACTATAACTCAAGTCATAGCTCTATTAGCCTGGCATATACAGTACCCTAGGTTACATCCTTAGCAACACATAAACTAGGTGTAGTCATGTACATGTGTTATTCTAACATTGTAGGATCAGAAGTTCAAGGTCATCTTTGACTACTTAGCGAGTTCAAAACCAGCCTGGGCTACATGAGACCCTGTTGGGGGGGAGTTGCGATATAAAAATTATTGCCATTCAACTTGTAGTATTAACAAAGATATATGTGTGTGTGTGTGTGTGTGTGTGTGTGTGTGTGTGTGTGTGTTCATTTGAGGCCCATTAATTTTATATCTGCACTCAGAAATGACTTTCTATATCTGAAGTAAAAAAGGCAACTTTCAAATTTTTATTGATGGTACCAATGATTTTTAAAACTTCAAATATCATAGTTAAGTTTTTAAATTAGAGAGTTGTACAAGAAAAATAAAATAAAATTACTCAAAAAATTAAAATTAAGGTCTACTTTACCCTCATTCTTCTCTCCTGTTATGCACAGTACATCTTTTTGTTTCTAAATGGTTTATTTACTACCAGGATGAATGTATGCTTTGCAATATCCTTTTTCATCTTGATACCACAAAGCTTTTATAATATGATAGCTTTCTGAAGACACACATTTCAGAAAAAATACACATACAAAGCTAGATATAAGATAGGAAGAAGACTTTTTTTCTTTACCTGTCTTGTCAATATACCAAATGGCTCAGGGAAGAGTATTAAACATCAGGTGCAGCCCAAGCTCTATTTCTTGGATGGATGGCTTAGTATGAATGTCCATGGGGGCTTTTCATGATAACATTTGTTTCTAATAGCTACAGCCATTTTGCCACAGCAAAGCATTTCAAAATATGATTTAGAAGCTACTTTGACACAGAAAAAAAATGATTGACTAATGATTAAGAAAAGACAGCTGATGGAATATAGGGATGATTTTAAGGACTGTAAGATGAAGACAAAATAACTCATGTTAACTATTAGGTGATTTTTCTTCCAACTTTCCTCATGCAGCGTATGTTTCTGAGCATTCTTGTATCTGTTAAGTGGAAGACTGTGTTTAGTGATGCAGCTTTCTTCTCCATGCCAACATTCTAGTCTGGTCTGCACCATGGAATCTTGTGCATTTATTTTTCCCTTACTGTATACATCTTCTCTTTCAGTGAATTGGTTTTCCCTACCCTATAGGAATCTGAAACACTATCTAGAAAAAGGCCCTACTCAAACACAAGTCTTTGAAGGGAGAGGGATGGAATTCCTTACAAATCCATACAGGCCATAGGCTGAGCACCAGTGAAAGCCAGCGAGGAAGGGCCGGGTGCCCTGATGACAGTGTGGTATCCTCACATGTGTCAACTCACTTGTCCTCACAGTCACGCCACTCAGATACACATATACATTTTAAAGTGATTTCAGCTAAACTAGGCCTGGAAATTACAAGGTTCACTTACTAATGCTTTGTTTCTTATAGCATTCAAATTATATTTGAAAGTAAAAAATGCAGTGTGGGAAACACAAAATAGAGCAACTAAAATATGAGCAACAGCACGTTATTTTCTTTATTTGTCCCTTAATTTTGATTAAGGTCATCCGTAGTTGGAGATGGCCTCAAATTCTCTATGTAGGTGAAGCTGCCTGTGAGAGCTGGACCTCTGGCTTTCCATTCAAAGTCTTTGGTTACATGTGTGCCAGTGCTCTAGGTGGTGACCATCTTTCATGAGGCCCAGACATGGGAGGACAACTCCCACTCATCCATTAGGAACACATGTTATGAGTGTTCACGACTATCAGTGTTGCATTGCTTCTGGGCCCTTGCACCATACAGATCTCTAGCTCTGACCCAGGGCCATCCCTGGTTCTAGCCTCCTCCTTTGATGTCCTTCCACTCCACGCTGTCATCGGCTATGGATCCAGCATCCCCAGGCCACTTCTTCCCATCCCTCTTTTATGCTGACATGTATTAATCTGCTCCCGGTAGGTCAGACGAGAGATCTGGATAGACTTCGACGGGGGCCAACTAAGACTTTGTTAGGAACAACATTCTCCAAGGACTTCACAATGGATACTCCTCTCTTTTAACACTCCTTCTCAAATTTACCCCATGCCAACTTGGTAGATTTCCTGAAAAAAAAAAAAAAAAAAAAAAAAAAGCCTGGATGTCATAGGGGCGGGAGGCTTTCCTATAGCTGTATCCTTTTTAAATTACTTTTTTCTGTATTTATTTCTTTTGTGTATAGGAGTGTATTGCCTGCCTGCGTGTATATAAACCATGGGTATGCCTAGTGCCCAAGAAGGTCAGAAGAGGGTGTCAGATCTCCTAGAAGTGGAGTTACAGATGGTTGTTAGCCACCATGTGGGAGCTGGGAACTAAATCTCAGTCTTTTGTTAGAGCAACAAATACTCCTAATTGCCAAACTGTTTCTCTAGCCCCTCACCTACACTCTTGAAGGCTCTTCCTTCTCATGCCCCTATGCACTAGGCTTCTAGCAATTTACCAGAAATAAAGTTTTCCTGCTGGAGGACAAAGCTCAGTGGGAAATTTTATGGCAGCACATGCAGTGTTACAGGTTCAATGACCAATAACAAGTTTGTGTGTGTGTGTGTGTGTGGGGGGGGGTTATTAATTAGGTTTAGCTGTTTGCAAGTTCTTGGACTTGCAAAGAACTGAAAAGTGAGAGTTCACCCAGGCTCACAAAAGTAGCAAGATAACTCTGTTTGAAACAAAGCATAGCACAGATTAGAAGAGGATATACCAGTACAACTGTCAAGACTGACACTGGGTCAGGTAGCAGGCCTTTCCTTTTGGGCCACCAACCATCATGACATGGAGACTTTTTGTTAGTTATGAACGCCAAGCCTTAGCTTATGCTCATTTCTCACTAGCTTTTTTTTTCTTTAACTTAACCTGTTTTTCTTCATCTACATTTTGCCTCAGGGTTTTTTCTCTTTCTTTCTGTATGTTCTGTTCTGTATGTGCTGATTGGTAGCTGCCTGGATAGCCCCAGCTGTCTTCCTCCTTCTCTCTGCTCTTCTTTTCTTGTTCTTCTCACCTAGATTTCTCCTCCTATTTATTCTCTCTGCCTGCCAGACCCTCCTATTCCTCTCTCTGCCTAGAAATTGGCCATTCAGCTCTTTATTAGGCCAATCAGGTGCCTTAGGTAGGCAAGGTAAAAGAGCAACACATCTTTTCATAATTAAACAAAAGCAACAGCAACAAATGTAGTACACCTTTGCACAGTTAAAGTTATATTTCACAGCATAAACAAATGTAACACATCTTTACCTGGTTAAATATTCTACAACAGGGCCACATGAGTGGGCATGCTGAAAGGCCTTAGTTACAGCCTGGGTCCTTGTTTAATGGAGTCTAAATGTTGGAGGGACTGGTGACTAAAAGGAATAGTATAAGTGGTTGTTGTGGGATGTTCTGTATGGCAAATGTGTTGCTCTGAATGGTTAGTAAATAAAACACTGATTGGCCAGTAGTCAGGCAGGAGGAAGTATAGGCGGGACAAGGAGGAGAATAATTCTGGGAAGTGGAAGTCTGAGTCAGAGACACTGACAGCCGCCACCATGACAAGCTGCATGTGAAGATGCTGGTAAGCCACGAGCCACAGGGCAAGGTATAGATTTATGGAAATGGGTTAATTTAAGATATAAGAACAGTTAGTAAGAAGCCTGCCATGGCCATACAGTTTGTAAGCAATATAAGTCTCTGTGTTTACTTGGTTGGGTTTGAGCAGCTGTGGGACTGGTGGGTGAGAGAGATTTGTCCTGACTGTGGGCCAGGCAAGAAAACTCTAGCTACAGGTGGTTATCTATTCTATTAGGTTCATATTCACTTTTACTGGAAATATCCCATCCTATAGTGCATTCATTCCCCCACCCAATAACCTGACATAATTGGTATATGTTTGCATAGAAACTATCCAAGTTTGGTGGTCCTTAGAAGAGGAGAAACTTATTTCATTGTTTAGATAAGATTATACATTTAGCCTAAGGGTCCGAGTTGCTTGCTGCATTGTTTGGAGAGGTAAATATATGCGTAGTATGTGCAGGCAAACGATCTAGGGTAGCAAGTATGTAGGAGCAAGTTGTGCATAATAGACACCAAGCTGAGTTATGCTCTACCACACTGCTCTTGTTCTTAGGTGCCTTATATATGTATATATATATATATATATATATATATATATATATATATGTTCCTCCCAGCTATGGGTTCAACTGGCTCTGCTTGGTCTCTGTGGATGTATCTCATGCTCTAATCTGTAGAGTAATGGTTTGCCCAATCTCTTTCTCCAGATTTTTTTTTGTGGCTCTAAACTCGGGTTACTTTTACTTTTTACTTGAGAGAGCTCTTTCTTATTCTTGAAAAAATCTGTAACAACAAAATCCGATTTCAAAAATCTGAGAATGTAGTTCAGTGGTATAATGCTGCCTAACACACTCAGCACCACAAAAATATGATTAGAAATGTTATAAAATTTTACTTAAGCTCTTCAGAAAATACAAGAACAAGAATAAAACTAAAAACTAAAAGGCAGTGGGGTAGGAAAAGAGACACAGCTCCACTCTGTTGTCCACAGCAGCTTATGAAGTTTTCTTAAATTTTTAAGCACCTTGACTTTGATGTTAAAAATAATTTGAAGGTGATCTAGTATGAACCAGAGTTGAGGTTCTAATTAAAATACATTTTTAATATGGATTTTAAGCAAGAAGATTAAGAAGCAGGAAGGCACTCAGAAAGTAAGACATAACCCACAGCATGGGGATGAGCTTCTCTGAGAGAGACTCCCACCGCATTGCCTCTGTAATAGCCACATACACCGTTTCCATGGGATTCCAGCAAAGAGTAGCTAAGAAACGTAATGAGATCCCAGGATGGTGCCTGAGTGGCATATGACAGGATTACAGTTGATGAGGTCAAAGTCTTATCATAGGGAAGCTGGACAGTACCGTAGCTTTGCTGTAAACTGTCTGGGGAAAGGAAGCCCCACCCAAGGTTATATACACTCACCACTTAGCTGGGACCACTGCTACTTTAACATAAAATGTCTATCGATGAAAGGAATACTATGTCTATGTTGGCAGGAAATGTTGTTAATGTGTTTGGATTTTTACTTCTCAGAACTTTCAACCAGATATGGGATGGGGGATGTGTTCTTTTCCTTTCCATGTCCCTTAATTTTCCCGTTCTGAAAGACCCCAGTCTTTCCCTCCAAATCTCCCCATATGGCACCAACATGCATGTCATCCACAACTTCATGCCTTAAAAAAAAATCCTCCAAGTTCTGCTAGTGCTTTCCATGTGTGCATTGATGTACGGTCATCAGATGGAAAATGACAATCATATCAATGGTCATATCATCACAGGATTAAGATTATTGTTTCCTCCAAACTATTAACTGCCAATAGCTCCTCAATAAAGGACAGAGTCTAGAGATAATCTACCTCATTTTATGTCATTACTCTGGTGGGCTTGATATTATGCAGGTTCAGTGCAGTTGACCTGAATTCATGAGTGTCAGAGTCATGCATGTCTAGAATATGGCATCTCATAGCACTACTACCCATCCATTGACTCTGGCATTCTTTCTCCATCTTCTTCTCCAACTGTATAGTAATATACTATGCAGATGTCTAGGAGAGAAATGTTATAAATGGTCTTACCTAGCACTGGACCCTGCATACTGCCTTACTGACCTGGTAAGCAAGTTATGCCAGCTGTGCGACAGTGGAACCACTGTTATGGCCTATCTAGGCTTGATTCACAGGATGGCTGTGTTCCGTATCTGCACTGTAATCCTGGTCAAAAGCCCATGGATGGGGATGTCAGGCCCTATGATAAAACCTGCCACTGTTATTTTGCTCAATGTTCATTCTGTTAAAGTGACTAATAAATGTTTATATACAGGTATCTAGGCTGCTCTCAATCTTTCTCAGAGAGGCTTCTTTTAGAAGTGAGCAGCAGTCAACTGTGAGATACAGAACTGATCAAATTCTTAGAGTAAAAGGCTGAGTTCTTAGCCCTCAATGTGACAACTATACCATCCTCCACCCTTGACCACCAAGGCTCAGGGAACAGATAGGTGTTGACTTGTGCAGCATCCTGAGGTCCTCCAATTTCCCATTGACTTCCTCAGTTACCAAGTAACCTCCTAGGAGCAGATGCCTGTGCTCCTGAACACCTTTCAACATGACTAGATCGACTTGGTTGAATGTACTGATGTGGATGGCTGAACCCAGGAATATTCCTCTAGGAGCCTGGGCCCTCTGCCTCCCAGAAGCCCATTATTAAAAATTAGTCATCGAGGGAAACAGAGGTAAGGGCATGGCAGTCTACAGAGGACAGAGTTTGTAGACATAGTGTGAGAGCAGCTCTGGGAACTATGGGAATATATTGCATCATCACTCTCCATTTGCTTTTACACCTATTTCTTTAGTCAGTGGACAGAGGGAAGCTTTAAAAGAAATCTTGACTTTCTGATAGTGTGAGCATCAGAATTCATCCTCTGCAAGCAAGTAGAAGGGAAAACTTTACTGTCTATTGTTCTAAAAATAAATGAGTTATATTTATAGGTACCTTTCTGATTTTCCTTTTCAATATTTTTAAAGACTTCTGAAGAGTAAAGCCATTTCTGGATTAATAAAAGACTTTTTATATATTTTTGCAAAATGTTTAAAATTTTAAATAGTTGGAAAACTTTAGGGCCTGGAGTCTCAACTTTATTTCTATCAATAAGGGCATACAGAGGTGAGAAAAAAATGGAAGAACATATACACAGTTACATTTATAAGGTTGACCCAGTGGGTAACTGGTGCCCAATTCCATTGGGAATGCCTATGAGATCAGGCAGATTGAACATCTTATCAGAGAATATCAGAAAGCTGCAATTTTCCACCTATCAGTACTCCTAATTTGTTGAACATTGTTCTGAACTGGCATTCCCTGGTCTTTGTAGCTTACCCTATACATAAGTTAAGTCTATTTTCTTAACCATATAACACTCAGTATGGCAGGCTATTGCAACAAGAAGTCATCAGACAGAAGAGAAAAGTGAGTTTCTTCAGAAGTAATGTAGGTTGGGCATCAACAGCATCTGCTGTACCTGGAATAGGGTTTTCCAGTCCACATTCCACCAGCCAACTCAGAATGTTTCCACGGGGCTGATTTCCTTTGTTTATTGTTGCCCTAATTGGAAAGGCTAACTGGATCTCTGTGTCTGGGTTAGACTTGATCACGGGTGTGATTCTCTTTAGTGTGTGAGCAGACAATGAGAATTCCATAAGATGAATGCATCAGTATGAAGAATTCACTCTGAGGGCAGAAGCCCTTAGCTTCATTTGTTACTGGGCAAGAGTATCTTTCTTCTCTCTTCAATCCTAAACATCTTTGTTTTTGTATTACACTGGTCTGGGTTTACATCCAGCTACATTATGTATCCGTGTTAGTTTGATATCTATTTCTGTAATAAAACACCATGATAACAAAAGACAACTTAGGAAGAAAAGAGTTCATTTCAGCTTATAGTCCACCATGAAGGGAAATCATGGCAGGAGGTCAAGGTGGGACCATGAAGGCAGGGACTGAAGCAGGGTCCATCCCATGAAGGAGCACTGATAACAGTTTTCTTTTACAACCGAATACCAGCTGCCCACAAGTGGCACTGCCCACAATGGGCTGGACCTATTTGCACTAGTCATGAATCAAGAAAATGTTGCACAGACTTCCCACTCTGATGGAAGCATTTTTTCCCTCAATTAAGGTTCCCTCTTTCTAGATTACTCTTACTTATGTCAAATTGACCAAAAAAGAAAAAAAAAAGTAGCCAGCACAGCATCTGTCTTAGGATTCTACATTGTAACTGAGTACACATATCTCAACAGAGCTCTTTCACAGTCTAGATTTGGTTTGTCTCTTAAGCTAAAGTTCTCTTGCTTAGTAATATAACACATCAGATAAGATTAGTTATATGAAGAAAAATAAACAGGATTGGGGGATGGGAGACTTTACAGGCTGCCAATGAGCATGTGAGTATCAGTGTTTCCCCCATATGTCCACTTATTTCTGAACAACAATCTCACCAGAAGCTAGAGATTTGGAGTCATTGACTCTCAGGCTCTTTTCCAGGAATGTCTAGCATCAAGATGAGAGTGGATGAAGGAAGGGAAGAAATCCCCTGTACACTGGTGTACTCCACTTGAAACATAGCCATTGCAAGCTAGACTACTATAAGTAAGGGACTAAGTAGCCCAACAAGACAGGGATTGAGTCCTTGTTCATGTAACTTTCTAGAACAAGCAGGCTTGGACTTGGACTTGCAGTAATCACCTTATGATCAACTCTTGGCTTAGGCGCCCACATACATCTCAAAAAGATCATCAATACCTGCCTTCTACCAACCCAAGGGAGGAGGAACATTTTTTTTCTTAGTTAGAGGTTCAGAGTGGTATATGGTACTTTTTTGCTTTTTAACCTTTTGGTCAAAACTTTGATAGGAGATCACCCTTAATCGTAATATATTTGGAGAACATATTTTTTGTTTTAATTTCTCTCATGTGTATGTGTTTGCCAGTATGAATGCATTTATATGTGGAGCCCTGAAGTTGATAGTGGAAGCCTTCTTGAATTACAATCCATCTTATTCATTGAAACAGAGTCCTTTAGGTGAATCACAGTTTGTTTTCATGGCTAATGGGGTTGGGCATCTTGTCCTGGGAATCTCTTGCCTTCACCTTCTGAGGACTGGAATTACATGTGTGCTACCATGCCCACCCAGTGTTTGTGATGGTTCTGGCATCTGATTGTGGTCACTGTGTTTTCCAGAAAGCATGTTAATGACTGACTTAGTTGTGGTTACTATTGTTGTGGTGAAGCACCATGACAAGAGCAACTTGGAGAGGAAAGGGTTTATGTAGTTTATACTTCCACATCATTGTTCATTATTAAAACAAATCAGAACAGGAACTCAAACAGGGCAGGACCCTGGAGGCAGGAGCTGATGCAGAGATCATGGAGGAGTGCTGCTTACTGGCTTGCTCATCATGGCTTGCTCAGCTTACTTTCTTGTAGAATTTAGGACTGAGCCAGCCCAGGACTGGAATCATTCACAATCAGTTGGGCCCTCCCCCATCAATTAATAATTAAGAAAATGTCCTACAGCCAGAACCTATGAAGGCATTTTCAACAGTTTCCTCTCTTTCAGATAACGCTAGCTTGTGTCAAGTTGACATAAAGGTAGCCAGAGAAATGACCAAGCTGTCTCCCCAACACTGTAACATTTCAACCAGGAAAATATGTGTCTTTTTATGATTCTTTTCCTTGGAAAAAGACAAGTAACTATTAGTTAAAGATCTCAATAAAGCCAAAGGCTTCACCAGCAACAGTGACTTATTCATATTAATGACTTCAGACTTGCAGTAAAGACTCGAATTGAAACAAAATGGCAGTTGAGTCATTGTGTCCATTCATATTTGTTATGGGCATTAGATGAAATAATGCACACAAATTCCTGAAGGTTTAAAAATGGTACCATCTTTACTGCAGCTATTTATAGTTGTTTTGGGTTAGTAACATCACCTTGGTAGTCCATACACACTCACTTCTTCATTTCTGTAGGATAATTATATATACACCCACAGCAGTTTCTAGGTGATTTGTGACAAAGTTTCCTGTGGAAGAGTGTATCCATCCCATTTGTGCTGTTTGTTCATGTGACAGGGGTGTGATATGCTACATCCAAGCAGAACTTGTGCACTGGAGAAAGCTCAGACCTACAGATGAGTCCTGACTCTCAGCTGACATAAATGTAAATGGCAGATACACTTTTCTTGTAAGCCACAAGCATAGCAGAATTATCCTATAGCCCAGTGAAGCTGACTAATGTAGTCATTACTAATTACCATGAATCCGGAGCTGTAGAATACAGTATGATGGGGATGGTGAAAACTGACTAGGGAATGAATGTAGAATGAGTAGAGATATGCAGTGTGATTGCTAGTATTTTAAGAATGCAGAGAAGAAATAGATGTTGCAAAGGAGAGGAAGAAAGGTTGACGACGAAAGGGTGAAGCATAGAGAAAGAACCGCTGTGAAAACCAGAAGCTTTGTCACAGAAGCTGCCTCCTCAGGCTTCCATCAGAAAACACTAAACACCTCTAATTACTTAAACCAGAAGGGGATTTATTATAATTTATTAGGAATTTGGGGAATCACAACTAAGATCACTTCTGCCTACGTGTTTGCAGAAGGCTTTAAAAATGTGCCCACTGATTTAGAGAAAAATTAATTGATTTTTGCTTCCTTTCTGCCTTTTAAACCCTGAGATGGTTCTCCTCATTTAAACATAAGTCACTTCAAGGCTCTGATCAAAAGGGGATTGGGATATGTAGTTTCTGAAACTTGTAATACAGGGAAGGAAATATGAGGAAAAGAAGCAAAACATAGTTGACCAAAAAACAAAGATGATAATAAATATACAGCTACTGCAAAATCCAATAGAGAAATGACTTAATAAAAAGATGTACCAATGATACCAAATAATTTACAGAGGTAAAAAATGATGTGGTACAGAAAGTGACATTCGAATTGTGAGTAAGTGGCTTACTGGAAATAGTTTCCAAAAGGAGTATATTAATGTTATATATGAAAGTTTATTTTAATGAATTAAAGTGGAAACCAGAAAAGAAAAAGCAAAGGCTGCTTTTTCAACCCCCAGTACACTAAATATTTTGTGAATAAATAAACTATATTGTTTAGAGAAAAACAGGAGAAAAGTCTGTACACGTTCAATACATATAAGGGAGCTTTTGTTTTTTCTTTGTTTAAATGTCTTTAGTTCATGGCAATACTGCTTGCTGATACAAAAGACCAAATTCATACTGTTGTAATTCCTATGAGTTTCTCCATGTGATTTATGGTCAGTCATTTACATAGTAAGACTTTGGGAGGAAAAAAGAATGCCTTTGTGTTCCAAGGACTTTTGCTAAAACATTTGATGCTGAAGTACAGGATCCCGAGATTCACGATTGTCTCAATTAGTGGATCAGAATATTGGTTTAATATTGCTTCTTTGACTGCAAATAATGATAATTTTTCTCAGTTTCTGGATGAAAAATTAAATTGGTATACTTGGTAGTTGAGAGATCCTTCATATTAGTTCATTAAACTCAAAGGAAGAGCTACGGTAATAGTTTCTCAATAACATCCATCTAGTATATCAAGCTAGCCAAGGCAAAAAAAAAAAAAAAACTATGGGTTATGACAGCTGTGTGTAGACTGATTCAATTTAATCAAGGAGTAGCCTTGATGAAGGAGATGGTTCCACGGTACAGTGCTTATTGCATGAGTCTCTCCAGAGCCTGAATAAAGCTGGGTGCAGTGATGTGTTTCTCTAGCCCTGTTGTTCTTCTGGCAAGATGTTCAAGGCAGAGACAAGGGAATGTCCATGTATTTGTTAGATTTCTATTATGTGATAAATAAGCATGACCAAAAGTAACTTTGGGAGAAAACGATTTATTTAGCTTACATATCCCAGGTCATACTCCTTCAGAGAGGAAAGTCTAGGCAAGGATGCAAAGCAGGAATTTGGAGTCAGGAGCTGAAGCAGGGGCCATGGGGAAAACACTTTAATAGCTGAGTCCCCATGGCTTCAGGTTGCTCTCTTATACAAGTCAGAAACTTGGGTTCAGAGATGGCACCACCCACAGGACCACCTTCTCACTTCAGGCACTGATCAAGACAATTCCTCACAGATTTGCCAATAGGCCAGTACGATGGAGGCATTTTCTCAGCAGGAGTTCCCTCTCCCTAGATGACTCAGCTTGTGTCAACTGGACAAAAGGAAAAATATCTAACCAAAACATCCTAAAAGTTTGTGAGCTGGTTAGAGTGACTTATTTATTCTACTGTGGTAAAAAAAAATAAAAAATAAAAAAAATAAAATAAAAAAAAAAGACCTTCTCTCCAACATCATAGAAATCAAAGACCAACCCAAGGTTGTCCTTTGGCTTTCACACACACTGGCACCCAAACTCTTTCTTTCTCTCTCTCTCTCTCTCTCTCTCTCTCTCTCTCTCTCTCTCTCTCTCTCTCTCTCTCACACACACACACACACACACACACACACACACACACACACTCACTCGCGCGCACGCAAACACATCTGATAAGCTACCACTGGTATCTTCCTCCAGTAAGTTAATAGACATTTGACCACATGGAAAGGATTTTTCTCTACTCACACAAAGAGACTGAAGATCAGGGCCAGAGTATATTTATTGAATTGAAAGTAGGATATATTCATGTCTTACCTTGGTGTTATATTGATTAAAATGTTCATTGTCATGTTAGGCCCAACGGTGACCTGAATCAAGTGACATATCACAATACAATACACTGGTTTATCAGATTGATGACATCATGTTAACTGAAACTTAGTAGGCATCAAATGGCTAATATTCTGGATGCCTTGCTAAGATCTGTGGTCTAAGAGTTAGGAGATACAGCTATTGTTTCAGGCACATGATGGTTCACTGAGCTTTTTAGTGGTCTGGTAATCTAGGGACCACTGATGCATATCTTTCACTTAAATAAATACTAGTAAATTTATTCATGTTTTAGAAGTAACTTAGTCTGAACCTAGAATAGTGCTTCAGACAATTAATAGTATGGAATAAAAGGATGTTAACTTTGAAAGCAAACCCAGAGCAAGAAAGGACTCCAAAGAATGTATTTGATATGGAGCTACTTGGACCACATAAGCCAGCATACTCAAAGGCACCAAGGAAAGACATTTCTGGGCTAGTGATATGGTTCTGTTGGTAAAGACACCATCATACCTGAAGATCCAAATTCAATCCCTGAGACCCACATAGTGGAAAGAGAGAACCAGTCATCTGACTGTCACATGTGCAATGTGGCACATGCTTCTCCATCACCACACATACAGACTTGTTATAATGAAATGCTTTTAAATGATGTTTCAAAAAGAGGCAAGCCGCCAAGCAGTGGTGGCGCACGCCTTTAATCCCAGCACTCGGGAGGCAGAGCCAGGCGGATCACTGTGAGTTTGAGGCCAGCCTGGGCTACCAAGTGAGTTCCAGGAAAGGCGCAAAGCTACACAGAGAAACCCTGTTTGGAAAAACCAAAATAAATAAATAAATAAATAAATAAATAAATAAATAAATAAATAAATAAAATAAAATAAAATAAAATAAAAGAGGCAAGCCTGATACGCATGGGCATGGTGCAGACCCCTTTGGAGCTGGGTATCAGATTATTTGCTCTCATTGCAATTTCATATTTTTACCTGCTTTATAGTAACTGACCTGAGCCTTTTGAATGTTTTTCTTTTCAAGCTTGACACTGAAGTGCTGTCCGTTGGGGGCTTTGGTGGGCACTACAAGGGCTCTGCCCCTCCTTCCATGTGCCAAAAACATTCCCATGTGCCAAGCAAGTAGCTTGCTCTGTTCTACTACAAGTGAACCATTCTCTAACACTAGGTTCCTGTAACAGTTCCTAAGGGCTAGACCTCTTCATGACTCTCTGTCATTATCCAGTGGGATACAGCTTTCCCCATGTCCCTTGTTCACAAAATCCATGGTGAATTGCCTCCAGTAAGATTCCCTTCTATACTGTGTCTTAAGTAAAAAGGATCCTCTTCTTGACTCCAACATCTCATGCCTTCAGTCAGCATCTGCAATGCTTTCCCAGGCTCATGGGGAACAGATATCAGATCTCTTCCAGTCTTGACATGTTATCTCTCAGTGAGAGTGAGCTCCTTCAAGAAAGGATAGCTGTTCCTTTTGTTGGATGTTTCCACATTATTTAAAATGTTCTTATTCCTTGCTGTCTAATTTCTTTTTACTCTAATTCCACATTGCTACTAGTTCCTTATATAAAACTTTTATTTAAAAATTCTATTGAGGGCTGATAAGATGGCTTGAAGGTAGTAACGTACTTGGTGAGATCCCCGGCAACCTGATTTCAATCCCAGGGACCTACAAAGTAAGAGAGGCCTCTGACCTTCCCATGTGCCTGTGTCTGACACATAGGTTCACAAACATACAAACACTAAGATAAAAAATAATTATTCTTTTTTAAAAAAAATTATGTGTATCTGTACATATATCTGTATAGGATTTTATATGTGGATATGGTGTCTCTGATGACAGAGGACATCAGATCCCCTCAAGCTTCAGTTATAGACAGTGTGAACTATTCAATATGAGTGCTAGGAACAGAACTCCTGTCCTCTGAAAGAATAGCTTCTATTCTTAACTACTGTGCCATATGTCTGGACTCTTTTATTATCTTCACAGAATGTACAATAATATGCAATAGGGAGAAAGAGCTATACGGTATTCTTAAAACAGCTCCTGACACTGCAGAACATGAGCTTTTGACCCTAAATATGAAAAGCTTGTGTAGTAGAAATGATCCATCCTGAACTGATTGAAACACACATCTTAACACCTGGCAAATCTACTATCACTTTGGTGTAAGTGATATATTAAAGTTCAGGCTCAAGTAGACACACACACACACACACACACACACACACACACACACACACACACACACACAAAATACAAGGAAGATCATCCAGTCTCTATGATTCAATGTGACCCATAACTTTTACATTCACAACTTTCTGCCTCATTGGAAGAGTTAGTTATTTATTGCCAGCTGATGAAGGAAGATAGTTTGTGCTTCATACACTAAAACCCTGGCTTCCTCTGTAAATCTAAGTAGATAATGAATGGATGCTTTGCATACTTCCTATTCAGCATGATCCTGATCAACTGCTATAAGTGACACTTTTCCAGTGAGCACAGGGAGCCTCAGCCAGTCCATCTGGTCATGTGTTTTGTGTGCAAAGAAGTTGTTTTAAGTAAAGCTATACCTGAGCTTAGGCAGTGACGATGGTTTATGTTAGATGTCCAGAAGAAAATCAAATGCCTCTGTAGTGGGCAGGCAAACTGTGTAGATATGCTGGTTATCTGTGAGCACAGTGTCTGATACATCATCTCCATCCACCAAACCATGTGTGCTGTTGATTTTCGCTTAGTTTCCATGCACTAATAATACATATGACATTAAGAGACACATAACCCCATATGTGGGTTTTTGCAGTAATCTGGCAGCAGACCTAGACTTTATTAGACTCAATATTGCCATTTTTCATTTTTTGGCAATTCAAAAACAAAAACAAAAACAGCAGAGAGGTAATATGATCTAAACTCCCTATTGCATCTCGTTAGTAAGAACATGATGTAATTGTCCCGCTTTTGTTCAGGTTAAGATAGCTCAAATGTTGTCATTTACCCATTTTTTATCAACCTTTCATCTAAAATTTTTAGAGCTTGTTATGAGTGGTAAAGCAGTGGTACTCCAATTTTAACATTCTCTTGAATTTACTATTTATTACTTTTGTACAAAGAAAAAATTTCCTTTGAGTATTTTGAAATATAAGAAAAGCAAAGATAAGGAGTATTTTTTGTTTTTTTTTTCTTTTACGTATCTAATAAGTTCTTGAGTAAACAAGGTTTTAAAGTAATAATATCAGCATAGCTGATAACTGTACTTTGATACTAGCATTACTATTCTTCTGGATTGTTTTCTTTAGAGTAAAGGAGCCCAGACACAAAATACTAGGTCTTAAAAATAATTTGAAATAATCTTTCTACATGAAGCTATGATGATGGATATTCTTAGAGTGTTTTGAAAAGTTTTGACATTATTTATTTTGCCATTCTTTGATTTATTGGTTTTAAAAATGTGTATGATACTTATACGACTCTTAGTTTAAAATGGGTTTTCCTGGGCTGTTTCTTCTATACTTTCCTTTCTTACGTGGGAAACTATTCTTCTGGTGCCTTGTTGCTTCTCAACTCAGGTGGCATGGTTTTGAGGTCTGTATTAAACAAAATAATGATCTAAAACTCATGCATTAGAAATTATCATGACCACTATCCTTAGGGAAGGGTTCAATTGAAAATTGCATATTAAAAACAAACAGAAAGAAAACCGCATACATTCATAACTGTTTTGTTTTTGTTTTTTGAGGTAAACTTGGGATATATTCCAGAGCTCTCCCTAAGTCCTAGCCTTACTCCCAACCCTTGAAATTCAAAACTACCAGGCAGTAGCTAAAAGCCTCTTTTACGGCTTTTTGTGTTCCAAAAGCTCATAGCCTTCACCCTAACACCTGCTTTACAGATTCATGGCATGCAAGCTTTGCAGATATTCTTTTGAAGTTTGCTTTTATAAGCCTTTGTGTACTAGCCTCAGTAAATTTCCATGTGACCTATTTGAACTTCTTGAAGACAGAGTGTGAACAAACATTACAAGCTTTTTGTTAAAGAAAATGTAGGCTCCTTATAAAAGACTTTCTTTAAATCCCATTATGTCCCCTTCACCCATTCCTGTCCATTCTCACCAAGTTTCACTCCCTCTGGTTTTATCACATCTCTTCCCTTTTCAACTTTTTGTTCTTTACTCCTCCCACGGTCTCTAACTCTGGGTTTCTCAAAGTGTCCCTTCAATTTTACAAGACTCCCTCAGCAAAATAATAGCCAGGAAAGCTTTGGACACAAAAGTGCCATTTCTGCTCCCATTGTTCTTTGTGAATGTGGGTGGGGAGCTCTACCTTTATCTAGATTGTGTCAAATTCTTCATGACCTTTGACCTAAAAATCTACACTCTTGGCAATCTAGCCTTACAGAGGAATTCAAACTGGTGTGATGCCTTAGGCTTAGAATGGTGTTTGTCATTAGCACGCATTTAATAATGAATGATTGTTATTACTCAAGTGTTCAACAATGTGGGTGCTTGGCTAAATGACAGTATATATTGATAATAATTAGTTATATTATGTTATAATGATTTCAAAAGAACATTCACAAATTTAAAGATAAAATGTTAAGTGATAAAGTATTTTAAAAGCTGAAGAAGAAAACTGACAAAGCATTAATAACAGAGGTAGTGTGTGTGTGTGTGTGTGTGTGTGTGTGTGTGTGTGTGTGTGTGTGTGTTTGAATTTTTCACAGATGGGAATAGATTGCAGAATATACACTAACCACAAAAATATAAAACTGATGCCAAGGGCCTTGTGTGCAGATAAGATGAGGCTTATGGAGTATTAGTATTATAGTCTCCAGACATGTGAATTCCAAAGGGCAGCTTCTAAAGGCAGACACACACAGCTAAGGACGGGCAAGGACACTCCCACTGTAGAAAGTGGCAGCAGAATTAGAATTTTTAGTGGAAAATGGAGATTTTTATAAGTGTAGCATTGAAACTTCAAAATTCATACAAATATCTTTGTTTGATTTTAATGTTTGTGATAATGGATACAAATGTGACTTGGCACACATATTTCTTATATATAAAGTACAGTTATTAGCATTATTATTGGTGAATATTTCTTGTACATATTATCAAGCAGCAGGACATTGTCATACAAGTATGTGATATACTCTATTTCCTACCTCATTCTTTCCTACGCTCCTATTTCTCCCCCTTCTCACTTGTTTTCTTTGTTCCTCTATATCAACTTCTATTTTCATAGCCTATATACTTATATGATTTTCAGCATAAATATAAAATTTAGGATTATAAATGAGAGAAAAACGTGATATTTGTCTATGAATTTACATTAGTTTGCTTAATATGGTAAACTCTAGTTACATCCATTTTCATGCAAAGGATGTAATTTTGTTTTTTTTTAAATCTGAATAACATTCCACTGTGCACATATACCCCATTTTATCCACCTGAATTGAATCCATAGCTTAGTTATAAGAGTATGTCTAACACATATACATAAAAAGACTAAATCCATATTTGCAAACATTACTTTACAGGAAGAAAAATGGAACTCCTATGATGAGATTGAATGTACAAGGGAAAAACAGTTGACAATGGACTAAGGCTGTAAAGATACAAGAAAGAAATGTTGGAGGGTTAGTTCACAAGAATATGGGGAAGAACTTGAGATGGATAGGGGAGATTCCCAAAATTCACAGGCAAGTGGAGGGCCAGAGGTCATTATCTTAAGCAAATGGGTAGAACTAATGAAATGGTATGATGAATAAGATTGAAATTTTGCTAATCTGAGATGGTCTATGCTGGGCTGAAAAGAGGTAGCAGCATTCTGAGACATTGTGCTCATTCAGCAGGGTGGAAAGTACTTCTAATGGCCCAACTGTACATCTATTCCAAGCAATTACAGCCCCATGCTGTATTTAGTTCATTCATAGAAATTCATCTTGGTTTTAGAAAATGGGGATCACTTTAAATATTCTCCCAAGGTGTTAACAAAATTTATTTTAATACATAATATAACATGGGTCAATATTTCACTTCTTGAGAATGAGAAGCTAATTTTCAAAGAAAGAGAAAAATCTATGTACCTCCTTGAATTTAAGAAAACCATGTTTCTACCAAATATACTGAAAGTTTATGATTTTCTATACATATAGTGAAGATAAGAGGAGGAGAAAGAGGGAAGAAATAAAAGAAGTTACCAGTATTAAGTAAAAGTTATCTTTAAAGTATTAAGGATATTTTTTTTAATTGAGGCATAATTCATAAAAGGGTATATTGTTTTGATGAGACTTTTTACAACTATGGCTGGTTGTCTTTCTTTAGTCTTCCAAGAAGGGCCATTTTACTTTTTTAGAGTTACTTTTTAAAGTCATGAGGTCAACAACTTGGACTACTATGCATGTAAGTGCTAATGCAAATTAAAGCCCAAGTTGACCTCCAGCAGCAGTTCATTCTATGTTGACAGTAAGAGAACACTTTGCCTGTTAGGATACTGTTACTCGTGGACTGAAATGCTGAAGAAACCCCTCCCCCTATTTTTTTTTTTTTTTTTGCAAAAATCAAGGTATATTCTAGGGTTTCCTGGTTGACCTCAACAGATAAACTGAGATGATAGTCTTAGTTCAGAAATGATCTGAATGTAGATTTACAGTCTACGTGTACAGCTGGCTAAGTGAGATCGCTTTCACAGTTCTGCATGTATCCCATTGGCTCCCCATTAGTCACTGAACTCTTAAAACTGGTATTGTAACATTATCACAATGTTTTGCGCCAATTTTATAAACTTTACAGTACAATATGTGTTCCTTTTCTGAGGCAAACCAAAGGTATGTTTCTCAAGGTTCTGCTGCTATCAGCGTTGATGGAGGATTTTTTATACATTTGTAATAGATAGAAATAAACCAGAAAAAAAAGAAGAAAAAAAAAGTGGTGGAGGAAAAGGTGAACACTGCAAGAATACTCAAAAGGGCTGAGAGTTGCAAACGCCAAGAATGGCTTTGCATAGTAAATGGAATAGAACAGCTCTGAACTATAGCTTGCTTTTTCTGGTTTGGTCTGACAGAATGATTGAATGCTTTTGTACAAAAATCAGAGCCTTAAAAACAAGGATTTGGTGAGATTGTAAAATGGTGTGCCACTTTGGCAAAACAGTTTGGTGGTTGGTCCAAATGCAAAACATTGTTACTCTGTTACTCAACAATTCTACCCTTAGGAATATATCCTCAAACTACTGAAAATGTGCACCTATGAAACATGTACATGAAGGTTTACAGCAGTGTGTTGCTAATAGTAAAAAAGTTAAAACAACTCAAATAGCTATCAAATACTGGAGAGAAATAAAATGTGGCTTATTCATACAATAGAATATTATTAAGACATAAAAATGAATGAGAAACTGACAGATTAAATGACTTTGGTGAACCTTCATAATTTCATTTGTAGATCTTTCCATTTCTAATTTATAAATACATTTGGGGTTATAAATTATAAATGTACTGCCTCCTGTCAACATTGTATACTTCTATTTGATGATTTCTGTGTCAAACATTATATGGAAATGTTTCCAAGTATTTTCTGTATTAACTGTGAATGAATAGAACAAAATAAATTGCCTGTGATGAAAAATAAATAAATAAATAAAAAACAACAACAAATAATCCAATTTAAAAATGGGATACAGATCTAAATAGAGAATGCTCAGCAGAGGTATCTCAAATAGCCGAGAAACACTTAAGGAGATGTTCAACATCCTTAGCCATGAGGAAAATGCCAATCAAAATGACACTGAGATTCCATCTTATGCCTGTCAGAATGGCTAAGATCAAAAACACAAGAGACAGCTCATGCTGGAGAGGATGTGGAGCAAGGAGAACACTCCTCCACTGCTGGTGGGAGTGCAAACTTGTACAGCAGTTTTGGAAATCAATATGGTGGTTTTTCAGAAAATTAGCAATCAGTCTACCTCAAGACCCAGCTATATCACTCCTGGGCATATACCCAAAGGATGCTCCACCATACAACAAGGACATTTCCTCAACTATGTTCATAGTAGCTTTAATTGTAATAGCCAGAAACTGGAAACAACCTAGATGTCCCTCAACCAAAGAATGGATAAAGAAAATGTGGTACATTTAAAAAAAAAAAAAAAAAAGTATTAAGGATATTTGCACCCATTAGCTAGATCCTCTCCCATCCGATAACAGTTTAACAGGTACCCTCCCATGGTGCCTTATCCAAAGGGATTAAAAAGAGACAACAAATACTAATAATGCATCAAAAGAGAAAAGCAGCAGGAATGCACTGTATTTTCTGACAAGAGTCCTCCATAAATAATTGCAAGGATCCAAGCCACTTCCATCCCAGACAGATGTCTGATGTTATCAATGAATATTTCAGTGAGCCCCTGAACTCTTCCAGCTGAAGCAGTCATTCCCCTCCAAGGCTGTAAGCCAGTCCAAGTCACTATACAATGACTGGGGCATGTGATGATTTTCCTGAAGGCTGTAAACCAGTAGTCATCCATAACCATTTCAGGGCTGTGGCAAGAATGAGTCTGTTTCTCCTCCCTTTACAGACACGTAGCTACTAACTATTCTCTCACTCTCAACACCTTACCCTTTAACTCTGTCACAAGGCTCAGGGCAAATACCATAAAACTTGTCCTCATCTACTCCATCATTCAGGCATTAGCTAACGTATATTTACTTATAAAGTCTCTGGTTAGGGTCAATTTCTTATTTAAATACTGAAGAGAAAAAAAGTCAACAAGAAGATGAATTCTTTGCTGTCATAGATGTTGTACCCTGGCATTTAAATAAGCAAGGCAAAATTCAGTGATTCGAATGAAAACAGTCTCAGAGATGGAAATGAAGCCACTATCATAATTATCTCCATTCATAGTGTCCATTTAATGCTCAAAGGAAGTCAACATTCAAGTCATTGAGTAGAGTCAAGCATCTGGGCTAGATGTATTCTCTTTGCTCATGATTGATACCAGACTTCCCCTCCTCTTTCTCTTGCAGCTAAGAGCAATGCATCTCTTGGTAACTACAGATCTGGAGGAGGAGCCAAGGCTTAGGGAGAAATGCTTGTCAGCTCTTCTCATGGTGAGAGTTCCTGGGTGCTGGAGGTGCCTCTGCTGACCAACAGGAACGACTTATAAATGTACTTGCACTCTCTGGACCCACTGCAAGAAACCCAGGTTCTCCTCTTCCAACCTTTCCTGTTTCTCATTTTAAATGTTCTCTTCTAAGTGGGGTTCCATGGGGAACCCAACATGCTAGAACCTTCCCAGGTCAGAAAAAAAGTAGTGAGGTATAATTCTATTGTGCACTGAAGCTATTCTGTTTCCCTCTCTCAAATGAAGAATAACGGAGATGTTTGAATTAAAGAACATGATTGTATTAAAGAACCTGCCTATGTTCACATTCTACTTCCACAACTTACTAAATCAGTAAATTTGGAAAGATATAGTGAGTTAACCTTTTTACCTCAGTTGCTACATCTGTGAAATAGGATGTATGTGTGTGAGTGTGTGTGTGTAAACCCTGGGGAATTGTGAGAAAAGTAAATAGTATGGATTCCTCTTTTTTTTCCAACCACTTTCTGTAGCTACTCACTCCCTGGGTGTTAGGGATGAAGAGGTACAGAGCTCACACGTACTGCTTTCTGAATAAGACCCACTAAAGATTATCTGCTTTGGGTTTCTGAGCACTTGTGGCCTTAGAAATAATGGAACATCAATTTGACCCCATAGTGATAGAAATACAAGCATAACTTCCCAGACCATAGTGAGGCAGAGAGAAGAGTACACTTCCACCCGAGGACTGGACTGAGACACTTGGAGGGAGACTGGCAGGGATGCTGCACTCACTCAGGAGAGCTTGGCTCTCTGCCCACCCATCTGTGCTTCCACCTGGCTTGTGGATGTCCATCCTCCACAGATAAGCTGCCTCATTTGGGTTCAGGCTTTGTCATTTATTGCTTTGATAACTTTGGACAAATACTGCGTACTCTCCACATCTTAGTTTGCTCGTTTAAAAACAAAACTGCAAACGATTCTCAACTTATAAAGGAGTCATACTCCAGCAAGTCTATCCTAAACTGAAAATGCATTTGATAACCCATTGAGCATTACAATCGAGTTACCACCTTGAATATGCTCATAATGCTTTTCACTGGCCTACACACGAAATCGTTTAACCAAAGTGCGCCTTATAACATAGGATTGGCAATCTCATATCATTTACAGAGTGTATAGTACATGGTATGGGTTGTTTACCACTGCAGCTGCCTGAGTAGGAGCTGTGGCTGCGATTGTCCCCAGCATCTCAAGAACATTGTATCACTAACTTGGGAAGCATTCAAAATTCAAAATTGGAATTTTGCATATTATGTTTGTATGGTTGTAAAACTAAAAAAACAGTCACATTCTGGTTTGTTAGCACCTATAATTTTATTCTCTCCTCTGACAAAGATGTTTCTGTGGATTAATTGAGTTAACATATCAAACATACTCAGAAATATGTTTTTAATATTCAGTACTGTGTTGTGGAACCCTAAGACTATTCCCAGAACTTGGAAAGCTTTTCAATCTATTCATAATTACAATTTGAGTGAAAGGAAGCATTAAAACTCTAAAAAAAATGGCAGGAGATGTAACTCAACTGATAGAGTACTTGCCTAGCATAGACACAACTCCGCATAAGCCTCACATGGTGGTGCACACATGTAATCCTGACATAGGTCGGGGGATCAGAAGTTCAAGGTCAAATCCTATGGTACTTGATGACTTTGGGGCTAGACTTGGCTACGCGAGACCATGTCTCAAAAAAAAAAAAAAATCATCTAGGGAAAAAAGTACATGACTTTAGGAAAAGCAAATACATCCTTTAGTAGTTCTTGTTTCAGGAGCCCTGTGGACTTCGTGGTCTCAGAAATAGTATGCTAATACGAATGAGGGATGACTGACTGAAAACTCACTGGATCAGGGTGTCCAAGGTTTCCACTGGGGATCAGTCACACAGGTATGTTGTGCCTGGTGACGTAGGTCAGACATGAAGATGGCTATATCTCAAAACAAACAGAGGCTTTACCCGCAAATCACATTTTTAACAATTTTATCTAACCAAAGTGGTGCTTTCTGGCTTAATTTTTCAAATATACAAAAAGTCCTCTTATCAAGAAAATATCCTAAGGGGTCAGAGTCATCCTCCAGCAGCTTGCTAAGGGGCAGGCCTCAGGAAACCTCCAGACAGGAGCAGTGTGGGCATGCAGGCTGCACATTTGTACTCGATTTCTATGTCAATACTATTTCTCCTACTGCCCCAGGGCCATGAGAATTTCCGACATATCTCAAGGAAAAGAGAAGTCCCAAATTAACTCTTACACAAGCTCTGACCATGAACTAGCTAAAGTTTCTACCACACAATTAGATCAGTTATGGTAAGAGACACAAGTATTAGCATTGTTATTACTGGATTTGGAGATCGGGTTTCACTGTGTGGCCCAGGCTGGCCTCTAATTTGTGATAGTCCTGTCTCAGCATTCCTAGTGTCCTGGGACAAGTATGTGCCACCATGTCTGTTTGCCTCAGGTTTTAGAATTAAGTGCTATCTAAACTATTATTTGGAGTTTTTGAATTATGAAACATCATATTAAGTATTATTTTTGGTATCCAGGATATAGTTATCTTCAGTGTGGCCTGAAATATAGAATCTCCAGGAAGATCTCCAGTTACAGGCACATAAGCTAAAATGTCTCCATCTCACTCCGGGGATATGAGGAAAGTCCATTCTGTGGATGTGACCTATGACCTTTGGCCCAAGGGTGTGGACACACTAGCCCATCTCTGCTAAGTCACCCTCTTTCTCCGACTGTGGGAACAGTGGGACGTCTCTGGACACTGGTGTTGGAGGTTTATGGAAACCTCATGGTTCCTTCATTATCTACCCTGTCTGCCTCAGGACACTCAAGAGTAGTTGCACACTCAAGTGTTCAGCGAATCATCCTGGAGCTTTCCCAACAAGCTTCGTGTCCACAGGATCAGACAACCCACCCTTTGATTCCTCCTCAGCACTCTGACTCTGCATGCTGCCTTGTACAGATGTTCAAAAACTCTGTTCAAATTATGTGGTGGGGACTTGAGAATTAGTTCTCAGCCATTCTATTCATAAGGATTCATGTTGTATCTGTTTACTTTTCTATAACCAGGGTAGAAAACACTAGTTTGTAAATTGATCTAACACATTACTACAATTTTCAAAACACTACTATTTCATTGCATTTACTTTTTTAACTTTAATTATTTCTTTTATTATTTAAAATTATAATATAAATACATTATTTCCCCTTTCCCTTTCTTTCCTCCAAATCTCCCCATATAGTCTCCCTTTATCTCTTTCATATTCTTGGACTCCTTTTTCATTAATTGGTAATATATACAACTGCTCAGGACTTTTGCTATGATACAATACTCTGACAAAAGCAACTTCAGAGGGAAACATTTATTATGAATCACTTCAAGGTTACATTCTCTCAAGGCACGAAAAACATCCATGGAGCTTCAGGAAGCTGTTGGTCATATCATATCCACATCCAGGAAACAGAGGAGGATGGATGTTTCTGCTCAGTTCCCACTCTTCTTTTCATGAAGAACCTCTTTATATATAACCCTTTTATATAGCTCTTTTATATATAAATTCCTTTTTGTATAGCTCCTCCCACCTCAGTAAACTGATTAAAATTATTTTTCATAAATGTTCCAGGAGCTTGCTGTAGCATGAATTCTAATTGGTCTTAATAATAAAAACCCAGAGTCAGATATTGTGGTAAATGCTGAAAGATCAGAGAAGTAAAGGAGCAGCCATTAGAGAGACTTCTTACCTCTACAAAGTCCTCAGACCAAAGTGGGGAGAACTCCTGTCTCCTCCAGCCTTATATTACTGTCTCCACCTCCCTAGTTCTGGGACTAAAGGTGTGAGACTCCACTGCCTGACTCTGTTTCTCTTTTAGATTGAATTAATCTCATATATCCTGGGTGGCCTTGAACTCCTGATCTTCCTGCTTCCTCCTCTCAAGTGCTGGGATTAAAGGTGTGTGCCGCCACTGCCTGGTCTCTATAGTTAACTAGTGGGTAGCTCCACACTCTGATCTCCAGACAAGCTTTATTTGTTAGAGCATGAACAAAACATCAGCTTACCTCCTAAGTGATCTAAGATCCAGTTATGTTGATAGTATCATTCAACACAACTAGACAAAATACATTGTTGTCATGTGGTTGTTAGAGTCTTTGGTGATTCTTTTTAAACTGTAGCTGAACAGATGTAAAAGGAAGAGTTTTTCTACATGGACCATGCTAATTAAGTTTCTAATAATACAGGGACAATTCTTAAATTTAAATAAGAATAAAATGAAATAGTGTGTTTAAATTTGAATGTGGTTATTTAAGGAAGAATCATTTTGTCAACCTAATTTTCCTTCTCCTTATAGAGATGTCTAGTAGAATGTCTAATAATATTTTCACAAGTTGATTACACTTTGCTGCATATATATGTTGGTCTAACATTTATTGATTTCCCCTTGCTATTTTTATTACACAATAGAATTGGGACATGGTAAATAATCAGGGATAGAAGAGAATAACTTTAGACAATAGGTTGGATATGAGTTAAGCTTTTGCTCTTTCATTCTCTGTATCTCTTAAAATATGTGTTTATTTTATTAGTCAATACAGAAAAGAATTATTAAAGGTGATCTTAATGTTCTATTATATTTCCTAATTTATTCTTCTGTTAAATAACTGAATGTGATGCAATTATCATAGAAGGCACTAAAGGCTACAAGAGATCCTTACTCTGATTTTTAGACAATAAGAGAAAAAGTTTCTATCTGGATGCCATATTTACTGTGAACTTCTTTCCACTCCCTGTTTGCTTCATGCGAACAAAGGATTGAATTGCAATTGCACTCCTAGGTCATTCAGAAACAGCTCCAAGATTTCTATTGTAGCCTGGGAGGATTGCGAATAAGCCATGTGAGCTTGTGTTTAGAAGTCAAGGATAAACACATCTATCTTTTGCATAATAACTTTGATTTTTCTTGAAAACTGGAATGTGAAAGCTCTTACACTAGTTTTCTACTAGTTTAAAAGAAACAAAAAGTTGTGAAGTGTTTCTCTTAACCCACAGTAACCAAAGGATGTTTGTGTGTGGGGAAAAAGTATGTTAATGAAACAATGAAAGAAATTCATAATGATAGACCAAAAGCTCTTAGTGTGTGCAAAGTTACTCCCTCAGTGTAATAATCTAAGGCATATTGTACCTACCAAAGGAGGGACAGATGCTGGAGGCAGAGGTATAAAGAGTCATTCGTTGCCAGGTGCATTCTTTGGTTTGTGCCATTATAAATATTTCCATGTTACTTCTGCTTTATAGTTTACAACTGAGAAAAGAGAATTATTTGAAAAGCTGTGTAAATTTTTAAATACTTTAATGATGAAAGCAGTAAAATGAACAATCACTGTGTTCAATTAAGGTTTTGGTTTCTCTAATAGCTTCTTTTCTGCATTTTCATGTGAAGACAAAAAAAGGCTGTGTTGTTTATTTATTTATTTAATTTTTATGAGGCCAGGTATTAAATCCAAATCCTCCTTTATTTTAGGATAGAATGGTCTTCTGAAGCCATTTCTAGGGTTATGGCTGCACCATTGTTCAAATTCTTTTCTTCTAGGAATTTAAACACATAATCTATAATACATACTCATTCTATCTTTCGATAATTGCTGCAAATACAAACAAATCAATAGGAAAAAGAGGCCATCCTTGACAGTACCAACTCTGTCTAATCATTTCAATAAGACAAAAAAATTAAACATACCTCCTGGCAGACATGAGTTTAAATAGACACACCTTATACTAATTCCCTGTTTTTATTAGATTTCCATATATATTGGCCAAAGTGGAAAAATGTACAGAAAGGGGGACCTTTTTTACAAAAATGTTGGAAATATTAATGGTGAAATTGTAAATAGTGCAGCTAAAATTATAGAAAACAGTATGGAAGTTCTTCAAAAATTTAATTTGGTATAAATCAAAATTAAATTAATCTGTTGAAGAGATGTTTTTACTACCATGTCCATCACAGTAATACAATAGTCAAGAAATAGAAACAGCTAAAATGTCCACCAGACTGTGAGTGGATAAAGAAGAGATGATACATATAGATAATAGAACGTTACACAATCATTACAAATGATAAAATGTCATGGATGGCACAGAGATTATTTTGACAGAATTACGCTAGATACTAGATACAGAGACAAGAATGCCATGTCTCATCCATTTGTGGAACATAAAACAGTTGATCTCATAAAAATTGAGAGTGAGGTAATGGCTGTCAGAGAGAGATTGGAAAGAGTCAGGAGTAAGGGGATGATGGGAAAACACTCATCAGTAAGTAATTAGATGTGGTTAGACAGAGTAAGATACTATTGTGTGTCGTACTTATATAATTAAGTGACTATAAATACAAAATCTCAAAAAATTAGAAGAAAGGAGTTTGAAAGTTTTAATGATAAATAATGACTGTTTGGGGAGATACTTAGCCTAATTTAAACTTTAAACAATATGTACATGTATCACAATCATCGTATGGTACTCCATAAATATGATTACTTTTATGGATCATTCAAAAATGACCATATGTATGTACATATGTGTGTGTATGTATGCATGTATTATGTAACAGGGCAAAGGTTTCTCCACCTTGTTTGAGCTGAAGCCACCTTTGGTTTATAACCCTTGCTCTGAAAAATCCCATGGTAAGGCACCCAACCCTGTTTCAGAAACTCAAGGTCTAAATGGCCCAGCTAACTGCATGTTCTTGGTTCTTGTTAAATTGCTTGCTTGCTTCCACCTGCAACTGCCCAGCAGGATGCAGTTTTTCTATGTTCTTTGTCTAAAAACAAAGACAAAAACAAAAAAAACCCTCCCTGCAATGTGCATTCAGCATTGCTCTGTGTGAGAAGTGTTTCTCCCCTAGACATCAAGAGAGAGAAAAGTGCCAACACATCACAATTATGTCACAGTTACTGGATCTCTGATCACCATTTTTCTTCACTGCCAAGAACTAATACAGAACTCATATTTTCTGCTTAGACATCACTTTCGAGAAGCGTAGAGAAGTGACAGGGATTGTACCAACTATCTGAGAAGCTACATATTTTAAACTGAAGCACAGGAACATCACATCCTTCATGACCTGGTTATGGAAACTTGACTGAGATGACAAGAAAAAGAAAAAAAGAGATACACAGACAGGGGTACATGGACAAAAACCTGGGGTCAAGTGGGCCATGCTCTTTTGTTGTTGTTGTTGAGACAGGGTTTCTCTGTGTAGCTTTCGAGCCTTTCCTTTGTAGCCCAGGCTGGCCTCAAACTCACAGAGATCTGCCTGCCTCTGCCTCTTGAGTGCTGAGATTAAGGGCGTGCGCCACCACTGCCCAGGCCAGGCCATGCTCTTTTTAATGCAGCATCAACTACAGAGCGTCCTGGAACCCTGAGCATTTAATACATACAGCACAGAGGGAGTAGTTAGCTAATCTACATAGGCGTTATCTGTAGGACATCAGTCTTAGGCTAGGAACACCAGGAGGAGAAAGATGCAGTTGCCAGCTTTTGCGCACACTGGCTGGTTGTTTGTAAGCACTTGCGCCCGCACACCTTGTCAACACTTTTTGTGATTGTACCAGAGCACAGCTTTGCCAGTTCAGAGCCTGATGCATACAGGGAAAGCGTTGCCAATTTCCCATGGCTCCAGGGATTGGCCCCTGACATGGCTGTGCCCATGTCAAAAATCCACATTTACTAAGGACTTTCTTCACTCTTTACAAAGGAAACTTCATAATAGTGTTAAAATTATTACATAAAGATGAAACTGCCATTTGGGATTGATGTCCTCTGTAGACTCACTTCTTAGGTTAGGACTTTGGAGATTTTACACATCTTTTCTCTTTCTGAGAAATAACCCTTAGTGCTTTAAAATGTCTTAGGGAAGAACACAAAAATATTAACACTATGGAGGATTTTTACTTTAGGGGAAAATATTTTTGGCATCTGTGTTGCTATAGAGCTAGGCCTTAGGGGCAGACAACATGAAGCTATGAAACTGAGCCCAGGAAAGAAATCAAAATGGATTAAACAGTAGCTAATGGGCACTAAGAAGCATAGGGTATTTTATTTTTGAAAATAGGACAAGTTCAAGGATATTTTATATGCTAAGAGGAAAGCATTGGTAGTGTGGAAATGTCTGACTTAAGGCAGATTTTAACATATAGGAAAATCCACCCTTGGCTTGTAGTGGGATAGCACAGACATCAATTTCCCTGAAGAAACAAAAGCCAGCAGCCATGAGAATCAAACCTAAATACTGAAAGTCTGAAAGCAAAAGCATTGGAATTCTTACCTTTTACACAACATATCTACTCACGAAATTGGTTTATAATTTGAGTAGATCTCAGAAGATTAGCTATTTGAGGGGCTTCCATTCTTGAATCATTCTTGAATCAATTTTATAAAATCTTTAAAGCCTAGCATTGATATATACAATTGAATAAATAAAAAGGTACTGCTCAATGCATTTTCATATCGAGCAAATCCCAATAGTTTCCACTAAGTTTGAGAGATGTTATGTTACTATAGAGTTCCTTCTTTTTTCCTACTCACAGCCACCCCCTAGGGTGATCATTCATCTATCCCACGCATGAAGTTTACATGTTGGGAACTTGGCAAAACTTGGTTAATCATAGATCAATCCTTTGAATTTGACTCTACTGTGAACTACTTTTGAGTTTGGTGAATGGGATGGGGGCGGTAAATGTCTGTCATTCTCACTGCCTCGTGGTAGTCCACTGGAGGAAAACACTCACCAAGTAGTTACATATCTTATGCTACATCAGCATCTGGGTAGTTTCCACTTCAAAGAATTACAAATTACTATGAACATTCTTAGTTTTACTTCTGGTTTTCCACAATAACACATTTCTGTTCTGTGTACACTTGAGAACAGAAACCTTTTTTTAACTGCCAAAATTTGTTGCTACATTTTACTATCATGGAGAAACACTGACATCTGGTGTATGAAGGATGAATTTCATCATTTCTTTATCTGAAAAATTTAAAGGAGTCTATTCTTATGGGTAGTCTGTAATCTTACAATAATCTATATGTAAAGTACAGTAATTCCTTTTGCAACTATTAAAATAAAACTCTTCATCTTGCAGAGGTAGAGTAATAAATTTTAAACTTTTTTGAAATAATGGATGCTACTGAGTAATTAAAAAAGATTAATACATTATAGAAAACTGCTATTTTAATGTGCACTAATGGCACTATTTAAATTCAAATTAATACCATTACAGCTGCTACATGGTGGGAGGCCTTTATGATTTGTAAACTACAGAGATTTTTCTTTCTAAACTAACCTGATAAAACCTAAAGAAAAAGAAAAGTTATGTACACAACCTTTACAACCTGTACACATAGATGTCAAGAAAAATTTTAAAAACACTATAAACCACTGGAGTTCTTTAGATCTTAATGAAGGGAATTCTCTGTCCTTTGTAATTTTTCTGTGTACACTGACTTTTAAAATTGTGATTTATTATTAATAAGCACACACGCATGTGCAGGTTACTTTATTGTTTCTTTGTGAGATCTTTGTTGCTAAAATAGGCAGATGGCTCTGGTTAAGTATGGCCATGAAGAAACTGTTAGAATTCTTGCCTAGAATTCTGGAGGAAGAACTCGTTTTCTTCTTTGACATCATGTAGCTCATGACTTAACACACAACCTCAATCTCTCTTCGACAATTGTGAAAATATGTTAATGACAGCCTTTTACCTGCTCGAAATATGAGAGCTACTTGAATCTCTCTGTAAGAAGTTCCTCTCCCCTCTTTGAGTTCCCCTCCCTCCCTTCCTTCTCCCCTGCCTTCCTCCCCCTTCCCCTCCCCCCTTCTCCCTTCCCTCTCCCTCCCCCTCCCTTCTTTCCTTTCTTCTCTCTGTCTGCTATTTCTTTCTTCTGTTTCCCTTCAGCATAAGGGAAACATGAGGGAAGTAGGAAGATGCTGAAGACGTGTGAGTGTGATTGTTAGAATAGCTTAAGCAAGAATGGGAACCTTTCTAAGAATCCCTTCCTAAATGTGTCAAGGAAGAAGAAAGAAAGACGGGATAAAGCCACAGCAGTGTGGCAAGCCAGACTGGGTTCCAAGAATGGTGCAGGAAATGGTTGTTGGATGTGTGCAAAAGGTTTCTGAGTTTATCAGGACATTTAGAATGAGTAAGAAAATGTAAAATATAAAGGCCAAGTTGAGGCACAAGACATTGATTTTTTTCTTTTTGTTGTCATTTTGAGAAAGTTTCAGTCTGTAGCTCAGGCTGGTCAATAACTCACTGTGTAGCCCAGTCTACCAGTCTGAATTTGAACTCGTGTTCAACTTTATAATTAATAAAACAAATTAAAAAAGAGAAAACTCCTTTTTTGTTTAGAAAATGAATGAGATAAAACTATTATGGTGTGTATGTACCAGTCCGGACTGAGCTCCAAAACTCTGCATTTTGGTCAGTTGTGATTTTATGTAATTGTCATCATTGGTTGCAAAGAGGGACTTCATTGAAATGGCAGAGAAGCTACACCCATGATGCCTTACAACATGGCTGCCTAAACATGATCTGAACACGATGACAGGATTAGAAATGCTAAAGAGGAATGGGGAAAGCTCACAAGGACATAGATATAGACATACATACATACATACATACATACATACATACATACATACATACACACATATTGGAAAAGAGTTACAGTGAGGCTGCCCCATAACAGATCAGCAATGCCCCACTTGACCTTATGGTTTGAGTATTTTAAGTAGAATTGCATGGGTTTTCAATAGCCTCCTTATAATTGTTTCTAGAAGTAAAATTACCTGCCCAAACTTCCATATTTAATGACAGTAAATTGTTCTGTGTCTGTATCTGTATCTATCTTTTAGGAAGCTCCTATAGCAATGGGTTTCCATATCTTTGTCAAAAGGTCTTTAGTTTTATTTATCCCTCTTCTCCTCCCTCCTCCATTCTGACTTCTCTTCTACCCCAGTTTAACCCTTTTTATTTCATTGTTACCTTTTGAGCCTTTATATAAGTGTGTTCTTTCTCCTCCTTGTGTGCCCAAATGAAATACACATATATAAAGATTCAAATCTGACATTATCAGATGAGGAAAAAACCTCTTGTTTACCTTTAGCACATTAAACTTCCTCACATGTGGCTCAAATCATGGTAAGTTTGAATGAATTAATAATAAGCTACAAGTTATCAATAAAATGTTACATTGAAGACAGAAATCAAAGCACTTCCTCTCTGTGTCATTTAACCAAGAATGGGCCAGATTTGAATTCTCTGCTTCACTCTCTTGTGTTTTTCATCTACTGTCTGTCTGTTGTATGAATCTTCATCTGTGCCTGCCTGAAGGCTGTCTTGTGAAATTGCCTCTGGACCCATATCTCTTCGGCTTTGTCTGTGTATGTCTGTCCCTAAGTGTCTGAGTGTGTCTATCCCTAACAAAGACCTCTCCTCTTGCATGTATTGAACAGGACAGAAAGCATCATATGGGGAAGAAATGGGGATTATTTTACAGAAATCTTTAGCAGAGTTTTTTTTAAGGGATTATATCACTAACTAGCTTACTCCAACTGACCCAAATAACAAGCAGAATTACAAACGTCATTGTTTATTGAACAATTCTCTATGTTGCTCTCAACAGTTTTGCTGGATTTTCATTTATATGACAGCTTTCAGCCTATACTTTCTGTTTTCAACAATCATAACAGACATGCAAATACACATACATTTTTCTTGGGTCAGGGTCATAGAAGAATACATAACTTGAAATTAAGATTTAACTCAGAAAAGATTATTTGCAAATGTCTAGGAAAATGGTAGTGGATTGAAGGCATATCCTCAGTGGCAGAGTGGGAAATACATATTTGTGTTTAGCAGACTTGGGATCTGCTAAAGAGGAGGAAAAAGTAGTTCTTGTACTCAAATTGACAAAATTATTAGAAAAATACCATACACACAACATTTATAAGCATATTGACCATAATTTATAATGTAGAATATTGTCTTTGACAATATTGTAGACAATTGTCTTTCACTGATAGACAGCCAAAAAAAATTGCAAACACCAAAAAGAATGAGATAGGATATGTGATATTGAGACAATGACCTCTAAGGCATATTGTAGATTTTAAAAAAAGCTCATAGGAAGGGCTGTGGAAGGAAGATAGCTCACTCGCTATAAACAAATACTGCTTTGTAGAGAACCAAGGTTTGATTCCCAGAACTTCATAGGGCAGCTCCCAACCACCAACTCCAGTTCCAGGAGACCTAACACTCTCTTCTGGCTCCATGGACACTTGCATGCATATGGTGGACATATATGCACATGGGCATGCACACAAACAAATAAACAATAAATACATATTTGAGAAAACCCTAATAAGAGTTCTGCTTTCTATATTTAAAAACAGTACAAGATTTATTCTAATATTAATAACAATGATAAATTTGGGGGGAATGTTAAACCCAAGATGTTTCTAGAATTACCAAAGTGAAATGGAGAATGGAGGGATTTGAATCTTGCAAGAAAGGAAGTTGTGTAGACTACAGAAACTCCATATTCTGAATCCTAAACACCTGCCTCCAATCTATTTCCCTTCAGCTCCATGAGGCTATCGGACTCCTCTTGACTGTTAAAATTCAAGAACGACTGCTGTCAGAAAGCCAAAGTGAGGGTCGACACTCTCCTCAGTTGTTTTCACTTCTCCCAAGGAATGAATCCTATGCCACTTATTGCCACAATCTGAAAATAGTTGTTTCCTATAAATTTCTATTTCCTTTGACAGCAGAAGGTACTTCTAGACTAACGTATTCCCTCATGGACATCAGAGGAAGTCTCACCTAGAATTCCAGATCCAGCAGAATATCTTTTTTAAATGAAAGCAAAATAACGTATTTTCAGAAAAATGGAAGCCAAGGGAATTTGTTGCCCTCAAAATTTGACATAAAACATGCTAAAGGAAAGTCTTTGAACCAAGCAAACTGACAGTACATGGAACTTAAGTAAGATATACACAAAAATAAAAACTCTGTAGGTAATAAATATATCCGTAAATATAAAATATCTCTGAAATTTTTCTTAGACTCAAGTCGCAGATTATAATAAGCAAAACCTAAAAGCATCATATTGTAATGTTTAGAATTTATAGAAATATGTAAAGGATAGGAATGGTAATTTTAAATTTTTCATTTATTTTTTATTTTGTTTTATTTTGGAGACAAAATCAGTACCCATGTTGTTCATTGGCTTTATGGCTTAGGTGACCCTCTTGTCTTAGCTTCCAAATTAGCTAAGACTATAGGCAAGTGCTGTAGTGTCTGGCTCATGGTGATGTACCTCATACATAAAGAAAAATACTGATTCAAATAAATTGTGAATAACTAAGCTTGCACATTATAGCACATAGAGGAAAGATGCCAAAAGTAAACCCTGCACTAGCTCAACAGCGACTATAAGAGATGGTGTCACACAGTGAGCATTATGTTAGCCCAATAGAACACAGAAAAAGAAGAAAACGAAGCTGAGCAAATGCACAGTAAATAATACGATGCTAGATGAAACTTCAATCATATCAATAATTTAAACTCAGCTTATCAAACTGCATAAGCACAAACCGAAGCTTTCTGCCCATAAGAGTTCTACTGCAAATACGAAGACAGAAGAGTGAGCAGGAGAGGGTGGGGGACAGAGCACCTGGGCACTGATCAGAATGCTCATGTGCTACATCAATGTCGGACAAACCTGACTTCTAGACCCAGAACACCACTAGACACAGGACTGCTTTATAATCACAAAAGGCTGAATTCATCAAGAAGATAAACAACCCCGAAGTGAATACACTCAACAATAGTCCTTTAAGATACATGGAGCAAATATGCACAGGACCAAAAGGAGATATAAATAAATCACCAAAGGTAAAGATCTTAATACTTTTCTCAGTAACTGATAGAACAAGCAATGGAAGTCTTAGTATAGACTACCATGTATAATTTAATTTAATCACCACCAATGAAAAACTTATACAACAGTTTCCTTGTAAGTGTTTAAGGTCTTCAAAGAATATACACTTACTACCATAATATATATGCTGAACCATAAAACAAGTACTAACAAATTTTACTGTTTTCCCCTTTTATGAAAGCTAGAATGTTTTCTTATACAATATATCCTGATTACAATCCCTTCCTCTGCTCCTCCCACACCCTTCCAATCACATCTCCCATCTCATCCACTCCCTTTCTGTCTCTCTTTAGAAAGGAGTAGGCTTCTAAGAGATAACAATCAAACAGGACAAAATAAAATATAATAGATAAAACAGAAACTATCTTGTCAAAGTTGGACAAGGAAACCAATAAATGGAAAGGAGCCCAAGAGGAGACACAAGAATCAGAGACGCACTCATCCACATACTCAGGTGCTGTGGGATGTTAATGTATGTCCTGTGGGAGCCCTTCTTGGGTTCCCTGTGGCGTTACCCAGCAGGTTTGCATAGAGGATGATTAGGACCATGGGCCTGAGTGCAGGTGTCTGAAATGGTCTGCACTTGGCTGTACTGGGGGATGGTCTGTATGTCAAGTTGCTCTGATTGGTCAATAAATAAAACCTGATTGGTCGTGGCTAGGCAGGAAGTATAGGCGGGACTAACAGAGAGGAGAAATAAAAGAACAGGAAGGCAGAAGGAGTCGCTGCCAGCCACCACCAGGACAAGCAGCATGTGAAGATGCTGGTAAGCCACGAGCCACGTGGCAAGGTATAGATTTGTAGAAATGCATTACTTTAAGATATAAGAATAGTTAACAAGAAGCCTGTCACGGCCATACAGTTTGTAAGCAATATAAGTCTCTGTGTTTGCTTGGTTGGGTCTGAGCGGCTGTGGGACTGGCGGGTGACAGAGACTTGTCCTGACTGTGGGCAAGGCAGGAAAACTCTAGCTACACTCAGGAGTCCCACAAAAGTACTAAACTAAAGCTGCAGTACACAGAGAGCACTGTCCAGACCCGTGCAGGGTCTCTACTTCCTGCTTCGGTCTCTGTGAGCTCATTTGAGCTTTGCTGTTGATTTAGAAGACTTGTTCTGTTGTCCTTCATCCCTTTTGGCTCCTCATCTGTGGGGTTCCCTCAGCTCTGAGGGTGGGATTTGATGGAGATGTCCTATTTAGAGCTATGTGTTCCCAGACCTCTTTCTCTGTGTAATGTCTGGCTCTGGGTCTCTGTATTTGTTCCATTTGCTGGAGGAGGAAGCTTCTCTAATGATGGTTGAATAAGGTACAGATCTATGAGTATAGCAGAATATCATTAAGAGTCATTCTATTCTATTCTTCCTCCCTCCCTCCCTCCCTCCCTCCCTCTCTCCCTCTCTTCCTTCTTTTCTTTAATCCAATAGCATTTAGTTTTACCTTAAGTCTCTGGACTATCTAGGCTTTGGTTCTGGATCATCCAAACAGTGTTGGGCATGCGCTTTGTCTCCTGGAGTAGGCTTTAAGTCAAATCATACATTTGTTAGTAACTGCCACAAGCTTTGAGCCATCATTGCTCCAGTATATTTTGCAGGCAGGGCAGATTATGAATCAAAGCATTTGTGGATGGATTGGTGTTTATGGTGTTTATCTTTGGTAGCTAGCAGAATACCTTCCTTCATCAAATACATTAGAACATAGAGGTGAAGGCTCCATGTAGGCACATGCTTGACCTCTGCACATTCAATGAGGTGTGTAGGCATGGTCTTCAGTAATGGGACAATTGCTGTCAGCTTGTGGAGAATAACCTATAGCCTGTGTTGTTGAGGATTTCCATAGGGCCACTTTGTCCAATAACTCAACTGGATGTAACCCAGTCACAACACTAGGAGTACCAATAATTGTCATTTGGTGACAAGAGATGGCCAGTTAGGACTCTGTCTCCCTTATTATTTAGAGACTTTGTTAGAATTACCTCCACATATGTTAGGATGTTTCCCATGCTCTAGGTTTCCATACCACCCCTCAAGTTTCCCTTAATTCTAGCAGTCTCTCTCTGCATTCCCTTCCTCAGCCTCAGCTCTCCTCCCCCTCCACACCTGATAGGAATATCCAATTCCACTCCCATTCTACCCATAAAGTTTATCCTACTTCCCCCTTCTAGGGAGATCCATGTACCCACACCACCAGCCCAGTCCTTTCCACTCTACTTAACCTCTCTGGGACTATGAATTGTAGCTTAGTTATCATTTATTTAATGGCCAATATTCACATATAAGCAAACACATGTCATATTTATATTTCTTAGTCTAAGATAACTCACTCAGGATGATATTTTTCTAGTTCCGTCTATTTGCTTGCAAATTTTATGATGTCATTTTTAAAAACATCTTATATTCCACTGTGTAAATACATCACATTTTCCTTCTTCATTCTTTTGTTGAGGAACATCAAAGTTTTTTCAATTTCTGGTATTATGAATAGAGCCACAATAGGCATAAGTGAGCAGGTCCCCTTGTGGTCAGATGAAGTGTCCTTTGGGTATATGCCCAAGAGTAGTATAGTAGGATCTGGAGGTAAATTGAGGCCCATGTTTATGAGGAATCACCATACTGACTTCTATTCTGGATGTACAACTTTTATAGCATATTCTCTATTTATAACAAAAAAATAAGAAGAAAAAATGTGGCTGAACAAAATACAAGGTTTGTTCTGTGTATGTCAAATAATGTTAATTCAAGGTCAGGAAGGCCAGTCTCTCCACATCCTTGGGAAGACAATCCCTGCCCAACCACAGTCCACGTTTGCCAGAAGACCAGGTAGGCCAAAAGCCTGAAGACCTCTCTTACTCTCCCAGGTCTTTCAGAAGACACCCCTTGCCCAACCACAGGCCACACCTGCCAGAAGACTAGGTATGCTGTCCACCCTGTACCCCATATTCCCTCCCCTCCTCATTGCCATGTCCCAGGCCCCAACTTAGGTGAACACTCCCTACTGTACCAGAGGCCATAGAGGCCAACAGAACTCCAGGTAGGCCACACACCCCCAGACCATCTAGACAGTGGATCCACTGACCTCTTGATATTATATAACTGTGAGTGGAAATCAGAAAAGGTTACAAGCTATCCAGTTAAAAGTATTTTGTTACATAAGCCAGAACAAATTAAAAATATATATTTCAAAAAGCAGAGACCAGGATCAACTCTAGGATTCCCAAATTTATGTGCACTCAAAACCATTGTAGAAAATGACATAGTATTGTACTTGCACATAAACTATGCATATTTCCCCATATTCTTTTTAATACAATATGTTTTATTTTCTTTCCCCACTCCCAACTTTACCCAGATTTTCTTTCTTTCTTTCTTTCTTTCTTTCTTTCTTTCTTTCTTTCTTTCTTTCTTTCTTTCTTTCTTTCTTCCTTCCTTCCTTCCTGCCTTTCTTTCTTTCTTTCTTTCTTTCTTTCTTTCTTTCTTTCTTTCTTTCTTTCTTTCTTTCTTTCTTTCTTTCTCTTTCTCTCTCTGTCAAAAAATCAAAACAAACTAAAAAAAAAAAAGAAAAATGAAAACCAATAACCAATAATACAAAGAATCATAATAAAACAAGAACACAAAAATCTTGAAATCTGTCTTGTGTTGGTGACTACTCCTGGCTATGTGGTCTAGCTTAGACTATTGTTGATAGACATAGAAACATTCTATGAGAAAACTGATTTTTCATTTCTCAGAAGGTATCAAATGCAAATAATTTATTGGTTAGAGGTAGGGTTTTGTGACAGTTTCCCCTTTTCAGTGCTGAGGTTTTGTATGGTTTGAGCCTGTGCATGTTTTTATGGTCTCTGTGAGTCCATCTGTGCATTAGTCCTATTGTGTCTGTAACACATTGTTTCTTCAGAGTCATCCACCATATCTGGCTTTTGTAATCTGCCTCCATTTCTATATCAATTCCTGTGCCACGAGAGGAGGGATTTGATAAAGATATCCAATTTAGAGCTGAGTGGTTCAAAATCTCTCACTCTCTACACAGTTGTGTGTCTCTGTGTTAATCCCCACATACTGTAAGAAGAAGCTTCTCTGATGTGGGTTGATCAAGGCACTGATATATAGATATAGCACTATGTCATCTGGTGCCACTTCATCACTATGTTCCTGATGCAGAAGAGTAGTCTTAGGTTTCCCCATGACCCATCTAGTCTCAGGTTCTTGGCCATGTTTGCAGTGTCATAATAGGTTCCAGCTTATGGAGTTGGCATTGACTCTAATCCAAGAGTGACCAGTTACTTCCATATCGTATGTGCCACTATTGTACGATCTTGCAAGAGGAATGTGGACACATCTTCTTGTATTCTTTACACTGTCTCTGACTATTGATAGTACTTAATCCATTATAAATACTTTTAAAATATTGTTATGTTGCTGAGGGAAGAAAATAAGAAAAAATTCGCATCTTCACTTTACTTGCATATTTTCAAATTATACTTTATTGAATCTACAGAAATGGGGATCTGTGAATAAACAAAAATAGTGTTTATGTATATACAAAAGAATAGGCACATTATAGATAAAATATTACTTGACCAGAAAAATGGGATTGGGAATTAGAATTAAAGATAAGTATTCATGCTTTATTTATTCATTCATTCATTTATTTATTTAATATTTATTCATTTATTTATTTATATGTATAGATACATTGTTATATATTTTATTTATATACCACTTATGTATTTTGGATATAAAAGTCATAAATAATAAATACATGAATACTTAATAGAGGACTGGAAAGAGAAAGATACTGGACTATAGAGCTAAACAGAGAATTCTCAACAGAAGAATCTCAAATGACTGAAAGACATTTAAGGAATTGCTCAACATCCTTAGTCATCAGAGAAATGCAAATCAAAATGACTCTGAGATATCACCTTACACCCGTCAGAATGGCTAAGATCAAAATCACTGAAGACAGCTTATGTTGGAGAGGTTGTAAAGCAAGAGGAACACTCTTACACTGTTGGTGGGAATGCAAACTTGTACAGCCACTTTGGAAATCAATATGGTGCTTTCTTAGAAAACTGGGACTCAATCTCCCTCAAGACCCAGCTATACCACTCTTGGGCATATACCCAAGAAATGCTCAGTCATACCACAGGGACATATACTCAACTATGTTCATAGCAGCATTACTTGTAATAGCCAGAACCTGGAAACAACCTAGATGCCCTTCAATTGAAGAATTGATAAATAAAATGTGGAACATATACACAATGGAATACTACTCAACAGAGAAAAACAATGGCATCATGAGGTTAGCAGGCAAATGGATGGAACTAGAAAATATCATCCTGAGTGAGGTAACTCAGACTCAGAAAGACAAACATAGTATGTACTCACTCATAAGTGGATACTAGATGTAAAGCAAAGGATAACCAGACTGCAACTGACAACTCCAGGGAGGCTACCTAGTAAAGAAGACCCTAAGAAAGACACAGGGATCACCCAGTGACAGAGAAATGGATGAGTTCTACATGAGCAAATTGGGGGTGAGGGGTGGCAATGGGTGGCAAGGGTCGGGGGAAAGAGAGCTTAGGAGGTCCCAGCTGGATCAGGAACAGAGTAGGAGAACAAGGAAAGAGACACCATGGTAAATGAAGACTCCATGGGAATAGGAAGAAGCAGAGTACTAGAGAGGTCCCCAGAAAGCCACAAAGATACCTCCACTATAGACTACTGGCAATGGTCGAGAGAGTGCCTGAGCTGATCTGCTCTGGTGATTGGATGGCCGAACACCCTAACTGTCATGATAGAACTCTCATCCAGTGGCTGATGGAAGCAGATACAGAGATCCATGGCCAAGCCCCAGGTGGAGCTCCAGGAGTCCAATCGACAAGAGAGAGGAGGGATTACATGAGCAAGAGATGTGGAGACCATGACTGGAAAAAGCAAGGACAAATAGCCAAACTAGTGGAAACACATGAACTGTGAACCAATAGCTGAGGAGCCCCCATGGAACTGGACTAGGCCCTCTGGATAAGTGAGACAGCTGATTAGCTTGAACTGTTTGGGAGGCACCCGGGGAATGGAGCCAGGACCTGTCCTTGGTGCATGAGCTGGTTTTTGGAACCTAGGGCCTATGCTTAGACACTTTGATCAGCCTTGGTGCAGGGAGCAGGGAATTGGACCTGCCTCAACTGAATGTACCAGGCTGGGCTGACTCCCCAGGGGAGACCTTAGAGAAGGTGGGAATGGGGGGTGGTTTGGGGGGAAAGCTGGGGGGTAGAAGGAGGGAGGACATGGTAATCGATGGCTGATATGTAAAATGACTAGAAAATCTCTTATATAAAAGAAAAAAAGAAGCCGGGCAGTGGTGGCACACGCCTTTAATCCCAGCACTCAGGAGGCAGAGCCAGGTGGATCTCTGTGAGTTCAAGGCCAGCCTGGGCTACCAAGTGAGTTCCAGGAAAGGCACAAAGCTAAACAGAGAAACCCTGTCTCGGAAAACAACATTAAATATACTACATATGCACCAACACACACACACACACACACACACACACACACACACACACACACACACAGAACTTCAGCCACTTTCAATGCACTGGCTTTCATAGAAACAGAATCATTCTTTTATTCAACAATCCCTAGTGAATAATAGAACCTAGAAATTATAATTGGAGCTTTACATATTTAATTTTTAAATGAGATATGAGATTACCAGATCCTTTAAGATTTCATTATAAATATCATGATGAAGTCAGAAACCATACATATTTCTGGAGAATTGAAGATTTCTTATATTTTCAGTATTTCCTATGAGTACCTCTTGCCTAATTTGTCTAATAATATATAGAAACACCATTTGTTTTAGCAAGTAATTATAATAACATTAGTTTTATCTTCCAAGTGTTCAGCAATTTAATCTGATATAGTATTATATAAATAGAATATAACTTCCATTCCTGTCAATGTATCTTATTATAGGTTCATACTCTGATAATGCCTTCATAATGGAAACAGAAATTACAATTATCTTATTTGTGTTTTGCTTCAATAGTGTGATTTTATCTTTCTTTTGTCCAAAATTGTTTTTCTTTACTGATCTGAATATATTTTGTTATTGTTTAAAAAAAGATAAGTATTCATACTTTCTTTCTTTATTTATTCATTTATTTATTTATATGTACAGATACATTTTTATATATTTTATTTATATATAACTTATGCATTTTGAATATATAAGTCATAAATAATAAATACATAAATACTTAATAAAGGACTGGAAAGAGAAAAATGGTGAACAAGGACCCCTTTCTCACTATCAAAATTTCTTTCTAGCTATAGCAATAAAAACAGCTTGGCATTGGCGTAAAAACCAACATGTGGACCAATGGAATTGAATTGAAGATCCTGATATTAATCCACACACCTATTAACACTTGATTTTTGACAAAGAACTCAAAACTGTACAATAGAAAAAAGTAAGCATCTTCAACAAATGGTGCTGGCATAACTGGATGTCAACATGTAGAAGACTGCAAATAAAATCATGTCTATCACCATGCACAAAACTCAAATCCAAGTGGATCAAAAATCTTAACATAAATCTAGCTACACTGAACCTGATACAGGAGAAAGCAAGAAGTAGCCTAGAAATCATTGGCACAGGAGACCACTTCCTAAATATAACACCAATAGCACAGACACTGAAAGCAACAATTAATAAATAGGACCTCCTGAAAATGAGAAGCTTCTATAAGGCAAAGGACACAGTAAATAAGACAAAATGACAGCCTACAGAATGGGAAAAGATCTTCACCAACCCCAAATCTGACAGAGGTCTGATGTCCAAAATATATAAAGAACTCAAGAAACTAGATAGCAAAATACCAAAAAATCCAATTAAAAAATGGGCTACAAGTCTAAACAGAGGATTATCAATAGAAGAATCCCAAATGGCCAAGATATTTAAGGAATTGCACAACATTCCTAGTCATCAGGGAAATTCAAATCAAAATGACTCTGAGATACCATCTTCACTTGCCAAAATGACTAAGATCAAAAACACTGATGACAGTTTATGTTGGAGAGGATGTGGAGAAAGTGGAACATTCCTACACTGCTGGTGGGAGTGCAAACTTGTACATGCACTTTGGAAAATCAGTATGGTGGTTTCTCAGAAAATTGGGAATCAATCTATCTCAAGATCCAGCTATACCACTCTTGGACATTTTACCCAAGGGATGCTCAAGCATACCATAAGGACACTTGCTCAACTGGATATGGTGATATTTTAAATATAAATAAAGTTGCCTGGGGGTCAGAACTAATAGCAAGCCATTACAGAAGCTGGGTGGTGGTGGTGCATGCCTTTAATCGCAGGTCTTGGGAGGCAGAGCTAGGCGGATCTCTGTGTATTCAAGGATACAGCCAGCACGGAGACACATGCCTCTAATCTCAATACCAACCATAGAAGACCTGGAGGTCTGTACAGACAGACAGTGACGAGGCAGTTATGTGGTTGGGTTTACAACCAATGAGAAGGCAGAACAGAAAGTCTTTGTAAAGACAAACACACAGGAAGTAGGTCTCTTGGCTGAAGAGGATAGCTTCAGAGTGAAGGGTAAGGCTCTTAGCTCTGACCTCTTGGGCTTTCATCTTTGCATTGGTTCTGTGTTTCTTATTGAATAAGACGGTTACTTCTACACCTGGAAGCAACCTAGATGCCCCTCAACTGAAGAATGGAGAAAGAAAATGTGGTACATATACACAATGGAGTATTACTCAGATGTGAAAAAAAAAGGACATCTGAAATTTGCAGGCAAATGGATGGAATTAGAAAATATCCTGAGTGAGTTAATCCGGATTCAGAAAGACAAACATGGTATGTACCCACTCATAAGTAGATACTAGATATAAAGCAAAGGATAATCAAACTACAACCCACAGCTCCAGAGAAGCTAGGAAACAAGGAGGACCCTAAGAGGGGTGTATTTATCACCCTGGGAAGTGGAAACAGAGGAGATCCTGATGAGTAAACTGGCAATGGGGAGGGGGGTCAATAGGGTATAGGGGATAGGGGAGGAGAACATGAGGGAACAGAATGGTCAAGCTTGGGGAGGGAGGGAGGGAGGAAGTAGGAGAGCCATGAATGAGATATCTTGATAGAGGGAAATAATCATGGGTTTAGAGAGAAACCTAGTGCTAGGGAAATTCCCAGGAATCCACAAGAACAGCCCCAGATTAGACTACTAGCAACAATGGTGAGGGTGTCTAAACTGGTCTATCCTGGTAATGAAATTGGTGAATATCCTAATTGTTATCATAGAACCATCTTTCAGTAACTGATGGAAGCAGATGCAGAGACCCACAACCATGCACCAGACTGAGCTCTGGGAGTCCAACTGAACCAAGCTCAAAGGAACTCACAAACTTTAGACCAAAAACTGTAGAATCTGCATGGGACTGGACTAGATCCTCTGCATATGGGAAACAGTTGTGTAGCTGGGTCTGTTCGAGGGGCACCTGGAAGTGTGATCAGGATTTGTCCCTAATGCAAGAGCTGGCTTTCTAGATCCCATTACCTATGGTTGGACACCTTGCTCACCCCTGATAAACTGAAGAGGGTCTTGGGCCTGCCTCAACTGAATGTACCAGGCTCACCTGTCCCGCATGGAAGAACTTACTCTGTTGGAGGAGGGGATGGGGGGGGTAAGGTGCAGGGAATGGGAGGAGGGATGAGAGGGGGATCTGTGGTTGCTATGTAAAATGAATAAAAACATTTTTTTTTAAAGTTAGTTGATATGAGTTCCAAGATACAGGCCTTAGAAAAGCTTATTAAAACAGAACATAGAGATATTCAGACTAAGACAGAGGAAGTTAAAGGAGAATCAATCTCATCATCACATTATAAAATTAGAGAGGAACAAGCACAAAGTTTTCAAACAACCAACCTTAATTTATCCAGTTACCTTACAGGAATTGCCAAATGACATATATCTCCAAGGCTGTGTAAGAGCTGACATGATTACTGTAGAAATGTTAGATTTAAGGAGATTTAACAAATTAATAGTCTCATATGGTATACATTCAACTTTAGTGAAGCAGATGTTAAAGTCAACTAGTAACAGAATTGTCCCACAAGACAGCAGTGTTGGAACCTGGTCCTCAATTACAATGGAGGACCTGGTGGAAAGAAGAGGCTAGGACCATTGAGCAATGAAGTAGGGATAGAGGTATTTAAATATACTTAGACCAACTTCTTGGAGAGGGCAATTATGCTGCTGTATAGAGACAGTATCTATATGATGACCATACCCTGGCTCATTGCCATGTAGATGATTTGAATGCTTGGGACAGAATTGAAGAAGTTGAAAAGAGAACTGAATCAGTTACTGAAGTTATACAGGTCCCAAAAGAAATCTTCATTGATTTTTCACAAAGATTGATCAGCTGTAAGTAGAATGATACCAAATTCAGAAGCTAGACAAATAATAATTGAATCTCTGGCTTTTGAAAATACTAATTCACAATGCAAAAAGGGAATTAAGCCTTTAAAGGCAAGATCAGCACCCATAGAGTAATGGATCCTAGATAGAGTCAATACTGAATTTCATAACCATAATAACATTTAGATAGGAGAGGTGATTTCCACAGACTCAAAGAAAAATCAAAATATCAGGTGTTTTAATTGTGGGAAAAAAGGTCACCTAAGAAGGAATGGTAAACAGGGAATTCCTAGAAACAATATTTTTTTTTAGGAATAATCCAACAGGAGTTCTCTTCTTTCTGGAGTATGTATAAGGAGTGGCAAAGACAGACATTGGGCCAATGAATATAGATCAAAAAGAGACAAACAGGGTAGCTCTTTTCCATTGGTAAATGCCTTGGAGGCCTCTTATAGGCCCCCATGTCATTCCCAATCACCATAGGGGAAACTCCTTTCCAGAGCAATTAAAGACCTAATGCCTATTGTGAAAAAACATACTGCTCTGGATGATAGAACATCTTTAGAAGATAAAACAAAAATTTCAGGAGAAATTATAAAGTAAATATTTTGGCAGACTTCTATAAATGATCAAAGACCAAAACTAAAGGTACAAATAAAAGACATTGTAATTGAAGGTCTTATAGACACAGGGGCAGATGTAACAATAATTGCCCCAGAATCTTGGCATCCAAATTGTCCTCTTTAGGAGGTAAGTCTCCATCTTTTAAGGATCTAAATTTTATCCCAGGTAAATCAAAGCACAAGATGGGTTGAATATATAGGGCTAGAAGGACATAGAGGAAAATTAAAGCCATATGTGGCTAATATAGCAATGAATTTATTGGGACACGATTTGCTACATCAATGGAATACCCAGATTCATATTCCTCCAATCTCAGAAATTAACCATAAACTAAAATATTTTTCTGGGAAAATATTAAAAGATGTAAAAAGCAGTCATCAATTGCTGCTGGAACCCAAGGGCTCCCTCGGGGGAGGGGGTGAGAAGGTGTTGCATCAATGGCACAGAAACCAGGAGTCAGTCGAAGGTAAACAACAAACTCCCAGTGTCTGTGCCATTGACACCATGCCTTCTCACCCCCTCCCCCAAAAGAGACATTAGGATATAGCAACAACAAATCATTCAGGTTGTACAAGAACAGGGCACAACCACTGTTGGTCTTTATTTTTTTTTTTTATTTTATTTTATTTTTTTTTTTGGTTTTTCGAGACAGGGTTTCTCTGTGTAGCTTTGCGCCTTTCCTGGAGCTCACTTGGTAGTCCAGGCTGGCCTCGAACTCACAGAGATCCTCCTGGCTCTGCCTCCCGAGTGCTGGGATTAAAGGCGTGCGCCACCAACGCCCGGCCGCACTGTTGGTCTTTAAAAGATACCAACAGCCTTACCTTTAAAATGGTTGACTGACAAATCTGTCTGGGTGGAACATTGTTCTTTAGCATCAGAAAAAGTACAGGCCTTAGAACAGCTGGTACAGGAGCAGGTAAATGCTCAACACATTGAGAAACTGAGTAGTCCTTCGAATTCTCCTGTATTTGTTATTTAAAAGAAATCTGGAAAATGGAGAATTAAAAGAGAACTAAGAGCTTTTAATAAGGACATTCAGCCAATGGGCTCTTCACACCCTGGAATTCCCCTGCCTTCTTTGTTACCTAAAGGATGGCCTATTATAGTTATCAATTTCAAAGATTATTTCCTCACAGTACCCTTACAAGAAAAGAATAGAAAAAAAATTGCCTTCATGTTGCATACTTATAATAATTCTCATCTTATTAAGAGATATCAATGGAAGGTCTTCCCACAAGGGATGTTAAACATCCCCACTCTGTGCCAGTATTTTGTACAACAGCCATTGGAAATTATTAATGTACAGTTTCCTCAATCTATAATTTACCATTATATGGAGGATATTTTACTAGCTGATATGACTGAACATATTTTTAAAAAAATGTTTGAAGAAGTAAAGAAAATATTGCTTTGTTGGGAATTACAAATTGCTCCCAAAAAATACAAAGAGGAGATTCTATTAATTACTTATTATTTAAAATAGGTCTACAAAAAATTCAACCCAAAACATGCAAATCAGGAGAGATCAATTATGGATTCTTAATGACTAGAAAAATTGCTGGGAGACATTATCTATCTACATCCCATTATTGGAGTAACAAATCAAGAACTAAGTGATTTGTTTCAAACCTTAAACAATGACAAGGACTTAAGTAGTCCAGGAGAATTATCAGTGGAAACTGAGAGAGAATTGGCTTTGATGGGAAAGGAATTACAGGATGCACATGTGAATCATTTGGATCTGGAGCTTGGTTGCATCATGGTTATTTTGACCTCTATGCATTCCCCTACAGGGATTTTAATGCTGAAGGAAGATATTATCTTAGAATGGATATGTTTACCATACAAACAGAGTAAAAAAATTAAAGACATATGTGGAAAAGGTTTCTGAATTGATTCTAAAAGGGAAATTAAGACTTTGTCAATTGACAGGAATGGATCAAGCAGAAATTGTGGTACCTTTTACTAATGGTGAAAATTCCTCTTTATGGGCAGAAAATGAACATTGACAAATACCTTGAAATAATTTTTGGGAGAGATCAACAACAGATATCCCAAATGCAAGAGACTTCAATTCATAAAAAGAACCAATTATGTCCTTCCTTACCTTGTACAGGAAACACCAAGAACTGGAGCCCCTACATTTTATAGTGATGCAAATAAGTCAGGAAATGCAAGTTATGAATCAGGAAATTTAAATAAAGTAGATCAAAGCCCTTATGATTCCATCCAAAAGTTTGTATTGTGTGTTCCTCTCATGATATTAATAGACTTTACAGACCTCTCAACATAATCACTGACTCTCAATATTCAGAAAGAGTTGTTTTACACATTGAAACTGCTGAACTTACTCTTGATGAATCAGAATTAACTTCATTATTTATAGAGCTATATAAACTAGTCAGGAATATAAACCATCTGATACATATAACACATATCAGATCCCATTCAGGTTTTCCAGGCCCTCTAGCAAAAGGTAATGATGAAACTGATCAGTTATTAGTAGAAAATGTGCTCAAGGCCTAAGAATTTCATTAAAAACACCATGTCTATAGCAAAAGTTTGAGAAAAGATTTTTTTCATCACTTGGCTACAAGCCAACAAAAGTATAAGAAAATGTCCTCCTTGGTTCTTGTATAACCAAACTCTATTACCTGCAGGGAGAAACTCAGAGGGTACTCAAAGAAATGAAATTTGGCAAATAGACGTGTTTCATTTTTCAGAGTTTGGAAAGTTAAAATATGTACACCATACCATAGATACATATTCAGAATTTCAATGGGTAACTACTTTGAGTTCTGAAAAGGCTGACTCTGTAATTATGTATCTATTAGAAGTCATATTGACTCTACTTTTAAACAACAAAAGCAACTACTAGTTTTAAATTTTTACATTAATATGTAAAAATTTTTGTATATTTGTATATTTGGATTTTTGTATATTGATATAAATTTAAGGTCATTTTTGTTAGAACATACTGTACATACATTTCTACTCTTGTTCAAGATATTGTACTTATATAGCTCATCTAACAATCTAATGTAAATTTCTAGTCCTTGAAATGTATTATTACAAATTGTTTAGGATAATAAAGAAATGTAGGTTAGTAGCTAGTCACCTATTACAATCAAACTTGTAGTCATGTTGGGTATGTTTTCAGTGACAGAGATATATTTTAGATAGGCAGATGGTCTTCAAACACTTCAGAAATCTACAGAAAATGGCATTTAAGATGTTTTAATAACATAAGGTTCTTTTTTGTAATGACAATGAAACATGTTTGCTCCTGGCAGTACCAATCTATTTTGAATAAGATAATGGACACTGAAGAAATTCTATATAGGATTTACTTTATTTATGGCAAAAAAGTTAGCTTCTGGGCAAGAAATTGCCCTTGCCTTGACTACTGACAGTATGCTGTCCAATTGGATGAGCAGGACAGAAAAGAAAGTGACTGCTGAACTTTGCCAAGACATGGTGGTATACTCTTTCAAAAATCTTGCTTCACACAAATGTCTGTCAGATATTCTATGCCTGTAGGCTGAAGATGGATGCCCCAAAGTTGCAGAGGAACCTTCGGTGACTGTCCAGGCAGCCAGCTGTTTGTTGTTTCTTATTTTTTAAAGTTTTTTGCTTTGCACTTTCTGTATACTCAGGTAATATTAAATTCTTTTCAATTCTCTGATGGAGTTGAAGACTTTATGGCTATAGTTTTTCTTGTTAAGAAATTCAGAAAAGTCACACAAAAGAGATGAAAAGTAAATAAGTTTGAGAGACATAAAAAAAGTTTTGGGTTAGTAATGCAAGTTAAGATAGAAAGTGAATTAGGTACAACACTTTGGACTCATCAAGATAGGGTAGATAACGGAGTATTTTCTTGAATTTGTCAAATCCTAATGGACTAGACATTGTTAATGTAATTATTGCCTGTATGTATTTGTATACAGTTATTTACTTTCTGTATAGTTTTTCTGTTAGTTAACACCTTTGCTTTTTGTTTAGACAAAAAGGTGGGAATGTTGTAATATTTTGTTTGTGTTTTGACAAATAAAGGTTGCCTGAAGATCAGCAGATAGAGCTAGCCACGAGTTAACCATAGAGGCATTGGTGGCACACACCTGTAGTTCCAGCACTTGGGAGGAGGAAGCAGGAAGATCAGATGTTCAAGGTCACCCTATACTACATGAGACTGAACCAGTCTAAAAGAGAAACAGTTGGACAGTGGTGGTGCGTGCCCTAATTCCAGCTGTAGGGAGGTGGAGACTGGAATATAAGGTGGGTGGAGACAGGATTTTGGCTCATTCAGTCTGAGGATTTGTAGGCACAGGATTGCCCACATTTGTTCTGAGATTTCATAGAGGTAAGAAGTCTCCAGTTACTAGCTGCTGTGTTTCTCTGATCTTTCAGCTTTCACCCTCAATATCCAACTCCGGCTTTTTATTGTGAAGACTAATTAAGATAGTGCTTAATGGAAGGAGAGAACTAATTCTTGCAAGTTCTGATATGACCTCCATATGTGTACTATAGTACTCATATTTTCCTCCATTCATATAACTAAACAAGTAAATATTGTTTAAAACACACTTTAGTTGGGTATGGTAACATTCAACTATAATATTAGATTTGGGAAGTGGAAGCAAGTAGATCAGGAGTTCAAATTCACCATAAATAAAAGGTCACTGTCAAGGCTGGAGAGAGGGCTCAGAAGTTAAGAAAGCTTGTTGCTCTTCCAGAGAACCTGAGTTGGGTTTCCAGAATCTATATCAAGTAGCTCACAACTGCCTATGACTTCCGTTCCAAGGGATCCAATGCCCTCTTCTGGCCTCCCAAGATACCTATTTACATTTAGCCTGCACTCACACAGACACACATGTATACATATAAATATAGCTAAATCTTAAAAAATAAGACCATCATAAAAAGTGTTTTTTTCTTGTGGATGATTTTTTTTTATCTCGTTTATCTTTAGGCAGGCCTCTAAGTCTCTGTGTAGTCAAGAAATATACTGAACTTTTAATTCTTCTGCATCTGCTTCTTAAGTGCTGGAATTGCAAGTATGTACCACATTATCCAGTTTTGCGATGCTAGGCATCAAAACCAGAGTATTTACATATTACACAAGCTCTCTACCAACAAAATACATCCCCAGCCCCTCCTCACACCTTTGAATTTAGTGTGGCCTTGAGATATATTGGGCTGGATTAGATGTAGGCAGTAAATGGCAGATGCCACTTCCAGAGAGTAGTTTGAGTCAGTTCATGCACAGTGTGCTCTTTCCCCAATCCCTGCTGCTACTGCAATAGCAGATATGACTCTATGATCATGTTTAGAAGCACAGAAGAAGCTCTCTCTTAATCATAAAATAAAATAATTAAACACAGAATGATGGGAGGAGAGATGTTGGGTGAAGTTAGCTTTGTCAAGAAAAGACTTTCCCAGTGATAAAAACAAAACAGCACAAACCCTCACTTACTGTGTTATTTTTAACTATGATATATATGGATTACTGTCATTCTACTGAACATACTTAAAAATATCCTTTCTAAATATACTTAACAAGTTTGGAGAAGTATTGTTATTATGGTTGAGACTAAAGTGATGATAGGGGAGATTAAATAATGATTAAATAATTTGTAAAAGTTTATAAATTAACTAGTAAGGAAACTGAGCATGCCTGGCTGCCATTCAAGCCCTAACTGCTGCTTCTACATGACAAAGAGAATGGAATCTGTGGTCATGAGGATTTTCAGGTGGGAAAAGAGGCTGAGGAAATTATAGCCAGGAGACTCTATTCCAGAAATATTACATGCCAGGACCATCTGTTGGCAGCAAGGGCATTAGTGGAGTAAGAAAGTTGAAGGCTTAAGTAGAGTGAGAGAAACTGAATGAGGCTGTGATGATTTTGACATTGTTCTTTTTATCTTTATACCACAGGGAAGAGACACCATTGCATTCTTACTGAGGTTTGAATACAGCAGAGAGAAATCCCATTGTAATGTACAAGAGACCCACAATAACATTCATCCAATGCAGATTATCATAAGAATGTGCGACTTGAGAGCCTCTTATTTAGAAAAGACCAATTCTTATCCATTCCCCAAGTCCCAGTCATTTCTGTGTTCTATGAGAAAGAATATGTCATTGAAATTATTATTCTGTATTCCTGAGGGCAGGATATAAACTTTGAAATATAAAAAGAATTGTAATTTATGGATGATTGTCATTGTAATCTCTAATGTATTGATAACCTTGATTTCTCAAGAATGCTTTAGATCCTCAAAGACTAACTTATTGGGTTGGTGATATAGCCCAATTGCCTCCTGAGGCCTTGGGTTCAGTCTCCAGCTCTGAACAAAGTGAAGTAGTATATACCAGGAATCAAAAATCCAAGGACTCTCTGCTGTGTAGTGAGTTTGAGTCTAACTTGTGTTGCAGGAGATGCCTGTCTCAAAATAAATGAATAAATAGATAGATAAATAAATAAATAAATAAATAAATAGAAAACAGAAACTCATCCTTCTTACTACCTTGTATACCTTAGATGGTTTTGAGGTCACCTTCCCATGTTCCTTTATTATTCCTCTGTTATACTATGCCTGTAAAATGACATAATGATAAATATACAAAAATTTAAAGATGGTGTGTATGTGAATATTGAAAGATGAAGATGGTTTAGAATCCTGATACATACATTATATTTTCAACTTGAGGCAGCCTATTGGAAAAAGGAAGTTAGCAGTAAGAAGTCTAGGTCTTTGTTTAACATGTTCTCTTTTAACTTCTCCTAGCTCCACTACAAAATAAAAATCCTATAGCCTTGAAATAATACTGTTAACAAGAAAAAGATTTCTCAAAGATAAATGTAAACCTCATGTCTAGGTTGTATAAAAATATTTGAAATCAAAGGAACTTGGTTATGATGAAAGCAGACAGCTACAGCCTTAACTTATAGAAATGTGTAGAAAACCATGCAAAGCAAGAGCCCCTGGAAGATTTTTTTGTTTTTTGGTTTTTGTTTTTCAGCTATATGGTATTGTGTCCCCAGCACAGAAAGAGAAACACATCTTTCCACGTGAGCGCTTGCTGCTGCAGGGTTTGTCGTCTATTGGTCAGTAACCTTGACTGCACTGAGCACTGTTAGTTCACCCATGCCCCTTGGCTTCCCAAAGGAGGCACCTGGGTCTGGAATTAAGAGATCTTTTGAACTTTTGTAAGAAAACAATAAATGTCACTGAAGGGAGTAGCAGAAACTCAGGAATTATTTTATTAGGTGTAAAGATTCTAGATCACATTCAAAAGTTTCCAGACAGAGGTAACTGATGAAACGGAACAAACAGTAGCAGCAACAACCACCACCAGCCAGAGCGTGTCAGAGGTCAGACACAGCACCACCACCACCAAGGCTCCTCCAGGGTCTCTCTGGGAGTTTTCCTCACCAGGCCATCCTCAGAGAAATGAAAGCTTTCAGCTTTGGAAAGGCTGCATCTTCATGTCTAGAGTTCATGCATGTGGCCACACTGTGGAAAAACACAGCTCTCTCCTAAGGGAGACCTGTCCTCCTTCATCACAGCCTGCAGCTTCTCTGTTCCCTGCACTCCATGCCAAATAGCTTTATCAAAAATTGGTAAGAATGTTCTTAGTGGAAAGTGCACTACTGTCAGTTCAACCTGTGTAAAACTATGGTTCTCTTTTGCTTGGGTAAATAGACAAAGTCTTACTGTTGTATCTGGAAATGTCTAAGAACAAACAAGCATAAAACAGCATATGTGACTGACTCTTTTATGGTCAGGAAAAGCTATATTTCAGGAAAGCTGTAGATGTAATCCTACACATCCTGAAGACTGTACAAAGAACACCTATCATGCATTCCTTTGTTATCATTTACTGGTATGCCAAAGAGTATCAAGATCCTCTGTATAAGAAAGAAGAGTTGAACAATATGAAAATTTGTCTACATTCATTTTTTAAATTTATTTTTAAAATAACTTTGCCTCCTTTCTTCTGCAAATGTTCATGATTTTAAGGTTAAAGTATCATCCTGACTATCTTCAGTGAAATGTCAGAGTAAGTTTCCCATGATGCAGTGCTGTTATAGCTCTTTTCCCTGTAAGGGAAATGATACATACACATTTGAACTTTTCCTTTTCTTTCTGTCTAAAAATCTTGGATAATTGTAGAACCCTAAGTAAGCCTCATAGATGTTAAAAATGTATTCCCTATTACATTTTCTTGCTTAAAAATAAATATTAGAGGCTCTTGTGAACAGTGAAGATTGCATGAACATGTCCCTCAAATTCAGTCACCAATGAATTACCTTTGCTGAACCAGCAGTTTTTAAGTGAATTCACAATTAAATGTGACCTGGAGAATGTGAAGCATGCCTTGGTTCTTGGATGACAGAGGAAAACAAACAGAACTTTTCTCTCCAGTCTCTTAGGAGACTGTCTGTGAGCTGCTTGATTAAAATTCTATAAATCCTAGAGACAGTGTGCCCTCTGGAGGTCCACAAATCTCCAGGATGGAAGATGAGTATGTCTGGGAAAAATTCATTGATTTGCCTTATCCAGGAGGGCAACTGGACAGGCAGTATGAATTGTCCCTACTTCTCTACAAAGACCTCAGATAATTCTAGCCTTGGCACAAGCAGCATGCATAAGCAGAACGGAGTTTTTAGTATGCTTCAACTGGGGAGAAGAAACCTGGCAGACAGCATGAGCTAATCTAGTGCTGTGCAGAAGAGAGAGACACTGGGTCTAGCTTAAGCAATTGAAATCTCAAAGTCCTTCCTCAGTAACATACTTTCTCCAACAAGGCCACACATCCTAACCTCTATCAAGTAGTACCACTCACTAGTGGCCAATCATTCAAATACATGAGCTTATGGTGGCCATTCCTATTCAAACCACCACAGAAGAGAAAAGTTTCTGTAAGCAATAAGAGAAAATCCAGTACTTCATAAATAAATTGTAGTTTGTAGTTGGAACAGACTATGTAAATATCATGAATGAGGAGCAAGGAGAGAATACATATTATGATAGCAATCCCCGAATTATATATAGAAAGAAACAGAAATTTATCAAGTCCTGTAAATGAGATTACATTGAGTTTCTCTGTAGTAGAGATCTGATGTAGCAACAGATAGAGACATTGGAAAGTACAGGATTGCAATTTCACCTAAATTCCATCTGACAGCAATATTTTCTGCAGAGATACAGCATTGAGGGAATGAATCTCCACTTACCTGTGTGAAGAAAAGATACCATCCAAACAAGAATAAAAGGTAAGATAAAAGGCATAAGGAGATAGATGAATGGCTATACAAAGGTTTTTTTGTTTTGTTTTGTTTTGTTTTGTTTTGTTTTGTTTTTTGCTGTGGAATAATCCTCTTGTACACTATAAAGATTTATAACTTGAATTGGTTTAATAAAACACTATTGGCCAGTAGCCAGACAGGAAGTTAAGCAGGAAAGTGAAACTGAGAATGAATGATGGGATGAAGAAGCACAGAATGAGAAGAGCCACCAGCCAGATGCAGAGGGAGCAGGAGATGAACATGCCATGCTAATAAAGGTACCGCCATATGGCAAAGCATAAATAGAAATATATGTTAGCTTAAAATGTAAGAGGTAGTTAGCAATAAGTCTGAGCTATTGGGCAAGCATTTATAATTCATATTCAGCCTCTGAATTGGTTATTTAGGACTGGATGTTGGGACATGGAAATGTCTACTTACATGTGGCATCCAAAGTTTGACAAAAATTTCCACATAAAACCTGAGAAAGCTTAGAAAAAGGATTCTAAATACACAAAAGAACAGTCAAACATAACTTCTTAGTAGTAGCATTTTCTTGGCTAGGCTCTGTTTGCTGGCAGAGAGCAGAGGTGTGGCTCCTTTAAGAGGAGGCTTCCTGGTTCATGCTGGTGGCAAGAAGGGCTCTTTTGGGAGGTCCTGCTACCAATCACTTAAACAGAGTTTATGAGCAGTGAGCAATAAGCAACTTGGTGGCAGGGTGGACCCAGAAACTCCCCAGAGTTGGGGCAGTAAATGTGGCTCCTGCTAGTACCTCTGCCATGAAGCTAAGCTCTCACAGACCAAGGAGCTGGGTGGAACCAGCCACCAAAGTGGCTGCTTTGGTCCTAGTCACATCACTTAGCAGCATAAAGACTCATGTGGTCAGCAAAAGATAGAGATATGGAGTAAAGACAGATGCAAACAAATAAACAAAAAACCAACCTCTAAACAGGTTACAGTGTGTTTAAAATATATGAAGGCTTGGGAGAGAAAAGAAAAAGGTTAGAGAAAGCCCTTTAAAAAGGAATAGAGTAATAAAAAATGCAATAAGCTACACAAAAACAGAAAATACACAGAGAATCTGGATTATGTATATTATTGTGTTGTCTTTAAAATTTTTGACTGCTAAGAGACCTTGGATTATGAAAACTGCTTTATTAAATCAACCTATACATTTTAAAATTATCTTGACTTCAAAATTTAAGTCAAAAGATATGTTTCTTTGGGGGAATGTTTATACTTTTGTTTCCACAGGAATTGAGAGGCTGTGGATTCATTCCAGGTTAGGAAAAATTAGGTTTGATGGAGGAAGATCCCCTGAAAAAATCTCCTATGGGAATGGATGGCCCAGATGATCCAATTCTGTTGCAGTATCCTCTGAGTTCTGCATCCAGAACGGCTTCAAGATTGCTGACTGAGATGATCCAGCCTCACAGAATACTCCAGTCAAGACTTGACCATAATCCTAAATTTTCTCAGGGTCCCCTAAAGGTTACCAGCAGCCTCAATCACCAGGAAGTAGTCTAGAAAACTATGCCCACATTTCCAAAAAATGGATTATGGATATTTAAGGGGGGTTTGTTACAAGTTGTTGTGGATAATGGTGAGAAAAAAAAGCTAAACAAAAAAGGTTAGATTCAGGGGTCTTGTTCTGAAAGAAATATGGAGATATAGAAATGATAGGATAAAAGGGTAGATTATTGAATCACTTTAATACAAAAAACAACCATTAATATTACATATTTTATATTAATATGGATTTTAGTTTATTCATACAAATTTAGAGTTAATTTTGTTACACTGTATGTATATTTATGCTCTTGTTTAAGGTATTGTGTTTATACAGCTCAATTAAAAATATCATGTATAATTAAGAAATACAGATTAATAGTCATCTCTAATAGTTAAACTTATAGTCACATTAGTTAGGTTTTCTAGGTATACAAAGACATTTCAGAGAGATAGATAATCTTCAAACACTTCAAAGACCTACAGAATGTGGAATTTAATATATTTAATAACCTAAGGCTTTTCATGACAGTGAGATACATATGCTCCTGGCAACACTAATCTACTTCAGAGAAGATGATTTATATTGAAGAAACTCTATATGAAGCTTACTTTCTTTGTGGCAAAAGTTAGCTGCTGGGCAAGAAACTGCCCTTGCCTTAACTGCTGACAGTAGACTATTCGAATTGGAAAAGCAGGACAGAAAAGAAAGTAACTGTAGAACTTTGACAAGACAAGGCAGGACAGTCCTTCAAAAAGGACTTTTTTCACAGAAAAGTCTGTCAGATATTCTAGGCCTGTAGGTCAAATATGGATGCCCCAATGTTAAGGAACCTTGGGTGAATGTCCAGGCAGCCAGCTGTTTCTGTCATTTCTTAATTTTGGAAGATGATTGCTCTGAACTTCCTGTTTACTCAGGTAATTTTCTATTCTTCTGGGGTTATTGATGGAGTTGAAGACTAAATAGATAAAATTAGAGTTTTCCTTAGTTATAATAAAAAGTAATTAGATACAAAACTTTAGACTCACCAATGTAGTGGGTAGCTGTTCCAGCTTTTACCTGGAAGTACTATCCCTAGTGGAGCTTTTGGTAACTGCCACGCCTACCTATGATGCGCCCCTGGATCAGGGCCAAGACAGGAGCCCTTAAGATCCCAGATCCAGATGGGTCAGCTCTCTTGGTTGCTGGTGATGTTAGATGCCATAAGACAGACTGAGTCAGAGTTCTCCAAAGACCCCTGCTGGACTGCACCTCCCCTCTCCTGAATCCTGTAACCAACCCCTTTACCAGCAGTAAGTTACCCCATAATAAACCTCTTTTTTTAACTATGTGGAGTTGCCTTGATAAATCCCCACATTACACTAAGATAAGATAGATAATTAAGTATTTTCTCTAATTTTGCCAAATATGAATAGACTGGATATTCTAACTCTAATTCTTACTTGATAACTGTTTTTATTGCATATTATCATACTATGTTAAAGTTAAAACCTTCCTTTTTAATTTGACAAAAAAGAGGGAATGTTGTGGAATAATCCCCTTGTACACTACAAAGATTTGTCACTCAAGTTGGTTTAATAAAATGTTGATTGGCCAGTAACCAGGCAGGAAGTTAGGCAGGAAAGATAAACTGAGAATGATGGGATGAAGAAGGGTGGAATGAGAAGAGTCAACCAGCCAGCACAGGGAGCAGAGCATGCCATGCTAAAGGACTGCCAGGTGGCAAAGCATAAGTAGAAATAGGAGTCAACTTAAAATGTAAGAGCTAGTTAGTAATAAGCCTGGGCTATTGGCCGAACATTGGCCTCTGTGTTGGTTATTTGGGACTGGGTGATTGGGACATGGAAATATCCATTTATATTTTTTCTAAATGTAAATTGTTGTAGATGGATTTTCTTTTCTGCTACCATCCCCAAATAATGACACAGAGACTTCTTATTAATTATGAAAGTTTGGCCTTTAGATTAGGCTTGTCTCAACTAGCTTTTCTAACTTAAATTACCCCATTTATATTAGTCTATGTTCTGTCATGTGGCATTACCTCTATTTTACCTAGCATCTCCTATTTCCTCTCCATTTGGCTGGTGAGTATGCTCTTGTTTTTCCCAGAGTTCTCTTTGTCCGTGGAAGTCCCACTTAACTGCTTTATAGCTATTGGCCATTCAATTTCTATTACATCAACCACAGCAGTACATTTTTACACAGTATACAAATATCCCACAACAAATTATATTTCTTAGCAAATCTTCATGACAGAAAACATACAAAGACAAAGCTTCTTCAGTAAAATCTAGAGCCTGATTGATGAGGGATATGGAAAAAGCAAAAGCATTCAAAGCTCTCAGTTTATAAGGATGATAAAAGAAGGAATTGGGAAATATGGCATCATTTCTGAGGGAAATAATTACCTCTGGTTTTACTATTTTGGAACACATATATAAGCAGTAATTCAGATTTTTTAAATATAATTATGGTTTATCAACAAATACAAACAAATGAAATAAAACACCAAATTAGCAAGGAAAGCTGGAGGAATGTTGAGGTAATATCTTGCTGAAAACTGGATGTTTTCCCAGCACCCACATCAGATGTCTCACTACTGCTTGTAACTCTATCTCCAAGGAGATCTCATGTGTTTTCCAGACTCAGTAGGCACCTGCACAGACCCCATAGACACACAGATACAGACTTAATCTAAAAACAAGAATATTTCTTGAAAAAATTAACAAGGAAAAATTAGAACTTAAAACTTAGAAAATATACAACAATAAACTAGAACAAGTAACAATAACAACAGCAACAAAATGATAGCAGTGAATTAGGTGGAAACAGAAGAAATTGAAAGGAATAAACCATTCTTATCATTCAATATCTAAATATTAATATGCTAAATTTCTAACTTTATATTTCTAATGGTTTCCCCTAGACCTTTTGTCCTAGTGTTTATTTAAGAAATCTGCTGTTATAGCAGAGGCAGCCAACACTGCTACTGTTTCTAGTATTACCATTTCATAATTGCTTACTACAGCTAGCACAGTGGAGACCCTGGCAGCAAAAGTAGCTACCACAGTTAATTAATCTTTCATTCTATTGGGCATGATGAATTTACTTCAATAGTTATATACATTTCAATTGGTTTCTAAAATTATAAATTTATAAACTCAAGTTCCATTTGTCTTTGGGATACCATCTTAAAAGGACTCCAATTTGCAGTAAGGCCCATTAAGGAAGGGAATGGCTCAGTTGCCTTTAGCCTACTGGCTATGAGTGGGTTAGAACTTCTGTTAGTCTTTTCTGTGTCAAACACACAGATTGCAAGCCCAGCGCCATTTTGAGATCTTTGGCAGCAGTTAACTGCAGCTCACATACGATTGAGCCGGTATGATAATGAGTATTCAGAGACGGGTAATGCCTGGGGGGCGCTCACCAACCTAAGACAGAGTGCCTGTGTGGCCTGGGCAGGCATCTCCATGACAGGTAAGGTGATCTGCTGATGTCCCATGCAACCTAAGTCAGAAGCTCATTTATTAGTAAAAGGGGGACCTGTAGGTCCCTGGCCCCTGTTTTGGGTAACTGTTGCCTTGCTTGCTGACCTTGACCTTGATATCCTCCCTATGCTAATTCCCTGCCAGGTTCCACCCTCCTAAATGCTTAAGGGAAGTTCCTTGTCTATGTATCCTACATAATGGGCGTTAACAGCTTAGATGCAAGATTATAAAACATCTATAACGAACTTCTGCCCTCCAGGGTTCTCGCATTGTGCTGTAAACCTGTATTCAAGACATCCTCCCTCCTTCAATAAATGGCATTTGGCATTAAAAAAAAGAAATTTGGTTATTAATATTTTCTATATTCTAGATTTGGGTGTATATCCTTTACTTTTTAACATACAGCTTTAGTCATCATTTTTTCTTGCACACTGAGAAGGTATTGAATTAAGGTTCTTTTAGGTTCCAGTTAAAATATTTCATGGGAGAGATGTCAAGATTGCTTACTGGATAAAGACATCTGTTAATATGTTTAACAACTTGAGTTCAACTCCTAGAACTCAATGTGATAGAAAGAGAGAACTTGCTCATGGAAGGTGTTCCTTGATTTCCATATGCACACAATGGTGTATGTGCCTACATAAATGGGCATATATATATTCACAAACAACTAAAACAAAAAATAAAATATGCCAACTTCTGCATGGCTTAGTTACTGGAACCTTGAATAGGAGTGATGAGGTAATGATGAAATCACACACACACAAAGATAGAAAATCTGGGATCAGGTGGTCTGGGCACTCAGTGGTAACAAAGACACAGCATACCAGACTAACAGCATGTTTAGTACATACACTTGAACAAGGATGCAGGATTATTACACATAGATAAGCAAGGAGGTTGAATTATTATGGAGAGCTGAACAAGGAGGCAGGTTTAGCTAGTCTCGGTAGAAGCAGTCTTGGACCAGAAAGGGGCTTTGCCATGCGTTTGAATTTCACTCATGGAAGGCTTTGCCACTCCAGTGAGTCTGAGGCACTGGGGTCCTTAACATGACTATGTCAAATCAAACAATACTCTCAGAACTTCATTTGTTTCCTATAAAATGTAATAAAAACACTTTTAAAATGCAGAGATACTTCCAAATGCTTCCTATAACATTCTATATTTGAGTATATGATTTTAGTCATCTCACCTTTCCATTTTATCACTGAAAACTGGTTTTAATTGTTGTCTTATTACACACTGTTGACTTAAAAGATGGAAAGTTGAGTATCCATTGACAATCATTGCCTCTATGTATTATTTCATTATGGTTTTTCATACATAAATTGGAATATATAAATTGAATATATAAAATTAATGTGTACTATGGGTATTATTTTACAGATATTTAATAAAACAGATAAATCCTTAATTGATCTTATTGAGTAAAGTATTATTCTAAGTGCTCTCTCTACTTTAATATATTTTGCTCAATATCATCCCAAGCAATTAGAAACCATATTTTTTTTCAGATTTAGGTATGAAAAGTCAAGAAAAAAGTGATTAGCCCAAAGTCACATGATGATTTCCTCAAGGTTCTTTCCAGGTCCTAAGTAATGAGATGGAATTGAAAAGAATGAATGAGTTCAAGACAAATTGAGAAGACTATAAGCAAAATGATTAATAATCTTACATTTATATGAAAACGCAAATGACCCAGCATATCTGAAATTATCCTGAACAGTAAAAACAAAACAAAACAAACAACCCAATCCTGATGAAGGTGTCAGCATCCCAAATTTGAAGTAAGAATAATAAAAACAACATGATAATGACATAAAAACAGACACATTGATGAATGGAGTAGAACTGTGGCCCAACAATAATCCAACATTCTTATAGCCAAATGATTTTTAATATAAAGAGGTGAACAATATACATTGAAGAAAAGTTAGCATCTTCAGCTAGAGGCACTGATCAAACTTGATAGCTAGTATATGTAGAAGAATGAAGCTTGATTTTTGTCTTTCAACCTACATTAAATCCAATTTCAAATGAATCAACAATGTCATGTAAGACCTGGTACCCTGAATCTGACTGAGGAGAAAATAGGGAATACATTTGAACTTATAGGCACAGAAAGGAACATTTTGAACAAGACTCGAATAACATAGGCTTTAAGATCTACAGTAGATAAGACCCCACCAAACTAAAAAGCTCCTATACAGGAAAGACACCATCATTTAGATGAAGATGCAGCTGGTAGAATGGGATAAAATCTTTATAAGAAAAACTTCTGATAGTTATTTTAAATAAATTTTGAATATTTTGAAGTTTCTTATGTTGCTGGAGGGCTTCTCTCCAGGTTCCCCAAGCCCCGCAGTCCCACAATCCACATATAAAATAATCACTCAGATGCTTATATCACTTATAAACTGTATGGCCGTGGCAGGCTTCTTGCTAACTGTTCTTTTATCTTAAATTAACCCATTTTTATAAATCTATACCTTGCCACGTGGCTGGTGGCTTACCAGCGTCTTCACATGCTGCTTGTCCTGGTGGTGGCTGCAGTGTCTCTCCCTCAGCCTTCTGCTTCCTTGAATTCTCCTCTCCTTGTCCCACCTACTTCCTGCCTGGCAACCTACTTCCTGCCTGGTCACTGACCATCAGTGTTTTATTTATATAGAACGATATCCACAGCATTCTTATTTAGAAGTGTGCCATGTAGTCTGGCTTACAGGTTCAGAGGTTTAGTCCTGTATTATCATGGTGAGAAACATGGCTATGCAGACAGACACGGTACTGGAGTAGAAGCTGAGAGTTCTATGTCAGGACTGGCAGGCAGCAGGGAAGAGAGAGACGGTGGGACTGGCTTAGGGATCTGAAACCTCAAAGCCCACATCTCTATGACACACTTTCTCCAATAAGGCCACACCTCCAATAATGCCATCCCTATGAGTCTATGGGAGCCATTTTTATTCAAACTACTGAAGCATTCTTAGGAATATATCTAAAGGATTCTATACTCTACTATAGAGAGATTTGCTCATCCATGTTCCCTGCTATTCCATTCACAATAACCAGGAAAGGTAAACAGCCTAGGTATCCATGAATGAATGAATACTTAATGAAAATAGGGTTTATTTACACTATGGAATGTTTTCATCTGTTAAAATGAAATTATAACATTTTATCGTAAATGCATGGATAAAACGTTATTCTGGGTGAAGTAAATCAGACACAGAATGATATCACATGCTTTCTTTCATTTATGAATTCTAGTGTTACATCTGTAGATATGTATGTTTTATGTGGACACATGTAGATGTCAGGAAATAATAAGGAGCCACAGGGGCAGGGACTGAAAAGGTGGGCATAGAATACAGTCATGCAAAGGAACAGGAAGTGTTCAATTATGGTGGAGGATGGGAGGACAAAGTAGAGGGTGGAACATAGGGAGGTATAAATAATACTAAAGATCTTTCAAAAACAGTCACAGGGAAACCTACCTACTACTGTAGAAGATTCCTAAATTGTATACACACGTATTTATAAAGACATTTTCCCTATCACAGGACACCAATGTCCCTACTAGACACTAGTCTTAATACTGCTATCTAATATAAAGCCTAGTGCCAAAAATGGGTTACAACTTTTGGAGTTGTTGTCCAGAAAGGTCCCTCAACCTTACAGGTGATTGCCAATGCTCTTGCTTGCCCTCTAGATCCAACAGTAAGACACTATTTCTGAAGACACCACATATTTCAATCATAGAACATAGAGAAATCAACTTGGTACTGACCTGGAAGCTTCATCCCCACTGGGTAACTTTCATAGTGTTAGAAGGTGCTATGTATTCTACTGGAGTACAAAGGTAAATAATCACTCTTGCCTAGGGGTAAGTCCTGGGAGCTATAATCATGACTGACCTGGCAAGACATTCACACTGGCATAATAGTGGCATGAACATCATGGGAGTAAACAACAATTTTAAGATTGGATTTAATTCTCATTCACAAGACAGAACTTATTCCTGGAGTTATTGATAGGCCAAGGACCTATGGCTAGACTAGTCATAGGATTAGGAAGGAGCCCATTGCTATTATTCTACTAAATGGATATAGGATTAAATTAGCTCCTAATGATTTATCCAACACCAATACATTCACTTCCCAATTGTCATTTGAGAAGTTCCTATCTCCAGAAGATGATTATTGTCCTGATTGATGTTTTTGTCAACTGTTCAACTATATTTTTTATTATTTAAAACAATTTTAAATTTAAATATATTTTGATCATAATTTCTCCTCATCCAGGTCCTTCCAGATCTGTTTCCCTCTCCCCATGCTCCCAACTTTAAATTATTCCTCAAGAAGCAAAACAAAAATCCAATACAAAAAAAAACCCCAAAACAAAGAAAACAGAATAAAATACCACTCCAAAAGAAAAAAATTTTACCAAACTTTAACCAAATAAACACACACACACACACACACACACACACACCAAACAAACAAACAAACAAACAACCCCTGGAGTCTATTACATGTTGGTCATCTACTCCTGAACATGAGGCCTGCCTTGGAGTGGTTGATATACTCAGTGTCACTCCATTGGAGAAAACTGATTTTCTCTCACCCAGCACCTTTAAATGATGGTTCAGATATTAACCTTTACCCTAGTGACTAGCTATTCCTTCAATCACTTATTTATTTTAAATAATATAACAAATTAAAATATGAGATAAAACAAAAACTGTCACATCAAAATTGGATAAGACAAACCAACAGAGGGAAAAGGGCCTCAAAGAAGGTACAAAGTACTGTAGAGCAATATAAATTATTAGTACATGTCTTGACACAGTTTCTAAATTAATATATGTGCATAAAGTTTCCTCTTGATGGTTGCTTAGAACTTCATCAACATATTTAGAAACAACATATTTATTTATTTTATGTTATAAGTATGGATAGTTTACCTTCATGTATGTCTGTGTACCATAAACATGCTTGGTGCCCTCAGAAGCCAGAAGTGGGTATCTGTTGGACCCTCTGGAACTGTAGTTACAGATGTGGTTGTAAGCAACTTTGTGGATGCTGGCAACCAAACATGTTCTCTGGAAGGGCAGCCAGTGTTCTTAACCACTGTGCAATTTCTACAGCCCTGTATACAATGTATTCAACCACCTTCTTTAGAAGGGATTGAGCTTGTTTCTAAAACTTTATTCTAATTAGTCAAAAGTGTCATATCCATGAGTAAAAAGACTTCCATGCTGAAGTTCCAGCTTAAAATGACACTTGAAATGTGGTAGGCTAAAAAGAAAACTCTGTTGCAATTTCTAAATGAATAAATAATGTCATATTCAGTATTTTCATATAAAATTCTATCACATTTCTGATTTAAACTTTTTCTGGAGTTTGAACATCATAGACCAAACAGTTAGAACTCTGTGTCCATTCCCCACTCTATGCATTTTCCACATTACTTAATTCACTTACATTTTTAACTTTGACAAGAGAAAAGTCTCCACGCCCATGGGAATAACTTGCAGCACAGGACATTGCTACATCTCCAGTAGAGCCATTTGTTCAGCTTCTTATTTCTTCCTAAAACCTCCGAAAGCTGCATTCATTATTTAGATGTACTTTAAGAATGTTGCCTTTAAAGAAAAATATCATTTTCAAATGAGAGAGGAGGAACATATGAAATACAAGCAACTCAAAGAATCCAAGTATCAGTTTCAGAAGACCAAGGCCCAACTAACAAAATATCTGAGAAGGAAAAGATGGGACCAACGTGTGAGATAATTCATGCTAAGTCCCTAATATGAAGACACTGAGTATCCCCACTATAACTTTAAACCATTTCCAATCTTCACTCAGCAATTTTCATTTCACATTTATGCTACATTTAGTTCATCTCTATGTCAGGGCACAGGGGTATACTTTAGTTTTCTGCTTTGTAATATTCATGATTCCACTCTCATTCACACTTTTTATCCCATTTCCACTGTCCTCTGAGAAATGTGTCTTTACTCTCATACTTCCAGCTATTCTGGTCACCATGCAGACACCAAAAAATATATCTGACTAGAGAATGCTGGTCTCTAGAACTTTTTCATTGGATTGCCCCACTCTCTCCTAAATTCTACCTGCAGGAGAATACTTTATAATTGTTCTGTGTTTTTCACTCATTTCAGGAATATTTGCTTAGACCACAGTCATATTTTCCTCCCTCAGTTTTGCTGTGTTAGCACAGTCCCACTATGAAGCCAGGCTGGCCTCGTACTTGTGATGTTTCTGCATCCAGCTCTTGAGAGCTGGGGCCACAGGCTGATGCAGTCAACCCAGCTTCCCACTGCTCCTCTATGTCTTTACCTGCCAATCACCTTGATTGGTTTCTTAAGCACTATGAAGAAGTCAGGATGAAACCACATAGCACACACAGCTAGGAACGTGGTTGAGGGTCCTCAGGTTGGTCCTTCCAGTTGTAAACTCTTCAGTCACCAGCTAAGTTATTTAACAACTCACTGTCATCAGGCATCGTTCAAGTTCAGATATTAGAATCCAAGTTGTAGCCTCTTTTTGTTCTGTTCTTTTCTCAATTCATCGTACTTCAGGCCCTCTTCCTCTTATTAGGAAACAACAATTTGTTTTTAAATGCAGAGCCTTTGTATTAACTATCCTCTGATCCCTGTACATGGCTCTGTCTTGTACATAGTTCAGGTTCTGGCTCCAATGCTCTGATATCTCGTCCTCAGCCATCCTGCTCCTTTGTGTTCTTTGCTTCACTACTTTGATTTAAATAATTTGGTTACAGTTTGTTGCTTATTTATTTACAATAAAATAGGAATTTAATCTGTTTTATCACCATGCATCTACAGCAAAGGACATACAGCAGTGCCTTGGGAAAATCTTTATTTCCTGGCACATGACTACATGATTTCATGTTTAAGTAAGTTCAATACATTTTTTTCCATTGTAAAAGTCGTCAATTGTGTTGAACATAAAAAAAGATTGCCTAGAACTTATAGACTGTTATGCATGCACAGTTTGTATCATTTATACTTAGACTCGTTTGGCATTGGGATCAAATGTGGCATTGGGAATTCATGGAAAAAGCAAATTTTCTATTTCCTATTTTCTGTTTCATTTGAGAGAGATAGAAACAATTGATTCTATTTTTAAATATATTCTCTGTTTGGAGCATGAATCCACTTACTTATGGAGTGGCCTAACTTCAGCTCTTCTCAAAATTGTTCCTAAGTTAATAACCTGTGTATCTAATGAAGACTTGTGTCAGGGGTCAGCTGGGCTGATGTCAGGCTACCATGTTTTGGAGGTTCTGATTTCTGCTCCCAAGACAGAATCTGAAAACTTTTTCAGTTTTGAAAGGAGAGAACTTTGATTCTGTTGGGACCACAGGTTTCTTCTTTAACCAACTGGGCAGGGTCACAATTTTTAACACAACTACACATGGGCTGAGGCCTGATAGTGACGCTGTTTGGACCACCTTATATATGAACCAATTTTCATTTACTAACTTTTAGAGATGTCTGACTTGGCAGTTTTTCTGACTTCTACCATCATCAGATTTCTCATCCAAGAAGGAAGATTTTTATTTTTCAATTATTCTGTTGAAGCATCACCACTGGAAAGTTTTCATATTTCTTCCTGAGATTATCTGTATGTAGAGTCATATGCAGGCATTAATTCTTCTGATGACCATGAACATAAATATATAATGTGGGTAATTAATATCCAGAGCCTTGAATATACAACGAATGTATAAGCAGTACTTCAAGTTCTAATGTAACAAGTGAGTTTTGCAAGAAGTACCACATATTGCCTCTAATTAGTCTATTAATCTCAGCTGTTACTGCTCTACTTGGTGGCATGAACCTGGGAAAGCGGGGCTTAAAAATGAGGTGGACATCTAATGTGATAGCCAACTTTATTCAGAACATTAAATAATTTATACTCTGAGGGTTAAGAAGAATCACATGAGTAAGGTGTTTAATCACAAGAACAAGCCACCCATGGCAAAACATGGTTTTCCATAGAGGCATATAAACAAATAATAGCCAGTTGTAATGAAAAATCTGAAGTAATCTTACTCCTATCCACCACACCTGAGAGAGGCACCTAAGCGCATTCCAAAAACAGTTCCACATTTTTGAAAAAACTGAGGTCAGTAAGAAAAGACTCTTGTTTTCTTGGCATTTTCTCCAAAGCAAGCAAATTATATTAGAACAGTAAAGCATTGTCCATTGTACTCTGTACCAAGAACGGAGATTTAAACCATATCTAGTACTATTAGTTATATTATTATATTGATCAGAAAAATCTAGAGGATAGCTTGAAAAGAGACTCATGTGATTAGTAGTTCTGGTCTCCTGTATAATGTAAGCCCATATTTAACTTTAATAGGAATCCAAACATTATGACATCTTGTACAAGTAGGGAGTGATTTAAATCCCAAGGAAAAATAAAAGGCAGTCTCTTCTCCAGAGAAATGAATGAGTCTATTATGGTCCCAAGGTCCAATCATAAACCCAAAGTCATTAATAAAGTAATTCCCCCCTTGGTGCACAGGGCCTTAACTTGGTTCCAGGTGGGCAGACTTGACTTCTGATGATATAGTCTATTTCTCCATTTGTGCTCTAGCTGGAGGTTTACTATCTTTCTGGTGACTTCCACTGTTTTCTCACTCTCCCTGGTGTCCTTGATGGCCTGGAGTTGGAGGAGCCCAGGAGGAATCCATAATGTTTCTGTGGACCCATCTGCAATGACAAACACATACCTTCTTCTATACCAAGAAGTGCAACCCACGAATTCTTCAGCCCCTTTGAGCCACCCCAGTAAGTGCTCTACCTGGTGCAGTTTAAGATCTCTTGTTTGTCACACTCCCTCTATCTTGGAATTCCTCATAAGTAATTCTTAGCGTGACTCTTCCAAGCCATTCCTCTACTTGTGTGTGGTAGGACTGCTGAGAGTACAGATTGCTCATGTCACCACAGGCAACGGTGCCCTCTTTTCTTTCTTCACATGTCTGAGCTGCATTTGGGGGCACTGGCTGTCTTTAATTTGATGTTCTTCAGAACAAAAATTAAAACAGCAAGGTTCTGATTTTTTTTCCTTTACTTCTAGTCCTTTTAGGGAAACAATGGACTAGAAAGCTTTGCTGACACTCGGTTCTCCCATTTTTTAGTAAACAGAGGCTTTTCCTTTATCACTAGTTGCCATACTTTACCATGCTAAAATTAATAAAATACAGACTGCTTCTTATCACTCTAAAATTCCCCTTTTTGTTCTAAATGACACAGAATTTGGCTCCGTAGCAGTCCTCCTCTGACACTGCTCTGAATGATTGAGACAAAAGATTAAAGGAAATCTTTCCATTTAATTTTTCTGACCTTCCTCAATTATTTTCTCTTAACTTAATACAAATTCCTCTATTTCTTGAATGTGATATTATTGAAATAATATTATTCACAAATAAAAATTTTTAACAAAGGTCCATTTGACACAGTTTTGTTCATCAATATTCTGCTTTGTTATGACAGAATACCCAACTTTCTTTTAAGCTGGGGATTCTTGGTGTCATCCTGTTCTCTGCTCTAGTCACGCTGTGGACCTGCACTGTTAGCTCTGTTGGCAGATCATTCTCCTTTCCTTTATTTATTTATTTTTTTGTTTTTTTTTTGTTTTGTTTTGTTTTTTGAGACAGGGTTTCTCTGCGTAGCTTTGTGCCTTTCCTGGAGCTCACTTGGTAGCCCAGGCTGGCCTCGAACTCACAGAGATCCGCCTGGCTCTGCCTCCCGAGTGCTGGGATTAAAGGCGTGTGCCACCACCGCCTGGCTCTCCTTTCCTTTATTGCCTTGACATGGAGGTGAATGGGCTCTAGTATCTCCAGTGTGGTAAAGCACTTCCTACTTCAGGAGCTGAAGCTCACTGTTTCCTTTGATTTAGTTTGTCCTCTTGTTCTGTAATAAGCTCAATGAATTCTTGGAGATCACCATTTTTGTCACTTTTATTCTTCTTTCTTTTTTTTCCACCAAAGTTAAGATTCTTGACTGTGTTGCTAATTAATGATCATATGACTCTGAGAGCTGGACCCTCTGCTTTTTTTGATTGAACAGGAGTAACTTTGAAAAACATTGATTTCTAGAACATGGGAATTCCTTGGACATAGATAAGGCATGAGCATTTTCAAGACATAAAAACAAATCAAATCTCACCAAACCAAAATAATCCCACTAAATGTTTCATTTCTTGGACAATTTAAGTGATGACTCTCTCTCTCTCTCTCTCTCTCTCTCTCTCTCTCTCTCTCTCTCTCTCTCTCTCTCTCTCTCCCTTTCCCTGTGTGTCTGTCTGTCTCTCTCTCTCATTCTGTGTGTGTGTGGTGTGTGTGCTTCCCAACATATAAAAGAGAATCTTCTTTCTTTTTACTTTATGATTAGCATCAACTAACATGCCCAATTACAGAATTATCCTTTTTTTGGTGACATTACCTTGTTTACAGCAAGGGTTTCCTTCTTAAAATCTCTCAGTCATGACTCCCGCCAGGGAACTAGATAAGCTGACAACAGATCTTCACCTCTCCTTCTGCTCCTCCAGTCCCACCCCACCTCCGCCCAAGTCTCATCCCTGACTCTATAGCAGAGTATTTCTGCAGTCTCCCTTTTCTCTTAGACCCCATTCCAATGGAACACAAAGCTCTTCTCCTCCAACCTTCCATGCCCCAGTTCATTCCAGTATCTGAGCCTCCAACACCAGCAGGCATTTCCTGGTGAAACACCAGCTGGGAAGGCCAGGGAAACAGGGAAGCTAACTGAAGACCTTCGCCACTCCCTCCCCTTCTCCAAACCCAGGGCCACAATATCATCCACATCTCTGCAACAGAACACCTGCTGCAGCCTTTCTTCCTCCTCTGTCTACAGCTCCTGTGGATCTCACAGAACTCCCCCTTACCTCCCTATCCCCACTTGTTGCTTTATCCCAGCCCTCAACTCCAGCAGGAACCCCACTAACCCACACACCACTCCTGCCAGGGAAACAGTTAGGCTGTTTGTAGATCTTCCCTTCTCCTCGAATTCCTCCAGATCCAAGCCCCAAGTTCCATCCTGTGTGCTATAATAGGCTTTCTGGGGTTACCTCTCTTCACCATCTCCCCCAATTCCAAAGAACCCAAAATAGCCACAACTATCAGTCCAAAGAAAATTTCCTATCATCACACTCTGAAAACCCAGAGAGGAAACAGAATCCAAGGAACAAAGCCCACACCCAACAAAGACAAATCCAGAAATCAGCACCTAGGCCTATAATCATCCAGTTCCAGATGCCTAGACCCCTAGGCACCAGCATAAAAACACAATCAAAAACAGTCAGGGCAATATGTCTCCACTAGAGCTCAGCTATACTACAACAACAGGCCTTAAGTATTCCAACCTAGTTGATGCACAAGGAAGAGACCTTAAAACAGAATGTATGAAGTTGATAGAGGTCTTTAAAGAGGAAATTAATAAATTCCTTAAAGAAATCCAGGAAAGCACAAAAAGTGGAAGGAAATGAATAAAATTGTTCAAGACCTAAAAATGGAAATAGAATTAAAAAAGTAAACCTCAGCTGAGGGAATTCTAGAAATGAGAAATTCAGAAATTACAGCAAGAACTGTAGAGCCAAGCTCCACAACAGAATACAAGAGGTGGAAGATAGAATCATCGGCATTTAAGATAAAACAGAAGAAAAGGATATATCAATCAAAGAAAATGTTAGCTCTAAAAATCTCCTGACAGAAAATATCCAGGAGATTCAGAACACTAGGAAAAGACCAAATATAAGAATAATAGGAACAGATGAAGGAGAGTAATTGTAGCTCAAAGGCTCAGAAAATGTTTTCAACAAAATTATAGAAAAAAATTGTCCTAACCTAAAGAAGGAGATGCCTATCAAGATATAAGATGCATACTGAACACCAAGTAAATTGGACCAGAAAAGAAAGTCCCCTTGGCACATAATAACCAAAGAAATAACCAGAATAAAGAAAGAATATTAAAAGCTAAAAAAGAAAAAAGAGCAAGTAACATATAAACACAGAACTATTAGAATTATGCCTAACTTCTCAATGGAAACTAAAAACCAGAAGGGCCTGGAAAGATGTGCTACAGGTTCTAAGAGACCACAGATGCCAGACCAGGCTACCATACCCAGCAATTTTTTTTCTTTCAGTTTTTGGAGACAGGGTTTCTCTATGTAGTTTTGGTGCCTGTCCTGGATCTTGTTCTATAGACAAGGCTGGGCTCGAACTCACAGAGCTCCTCCTTGCTCTGCCTCCTCAGAGCTGGATTAAAGGCGTGTGCTACCACTGCCTGGCCCAGCAAAACTTTTTATCATCATAGATTGAGGGGAAAAAAGGTTATTTCATGACAAAGCCAAATTTAAACAATCTCTATGAATCTAGCCTTACATAAGGTGCTAAAAGGAAAACTCCAACCTAATGAGGTTAACTAACCCCATGAAAACACAGAGAATAAATCTCAGACCAGCAAAATAAAAAGAAGGTAAACTCACACACAGATACACCCCACCACCACCACCACCACCAACAACAACAACAACAAACAACAGGAAAATAACAGAAATCAACAATCACTGGTAATTGATATCTCTCAATTTCAATGCTCTCAATTCCCCAATAAAATGACACAGACAGAGCTGGGCGTTGGTGGCACACGCCTTTAATCCCATCACTCGGGAGGCAGAGCCAGGCGGATCTCTGTGAGTTCGAGGCCAGCCTGGACTACCAAGTGAGTTCCAGGAAAGGCTCAAATCTACACAGAGAAACCCTGTCTCGAAAAAACAAAAACAAAAAAAACAAAACAAAACAAAAAAAAAACAAAACAAAAAAAACCAACCAACCAAACAAACAAAAAAAACCCAAAGGAAAAAAAAGACACAGTCAACAGAATGGATGACAAAAGAGGATCCATTCTTCTGCTGTAAACAAGAAGCACACCTCAACAACAAGGATAGTTATAACCTCAGGGTTGGAACACTATTCCAAGCAATTGGACCTTAGAAGCCGTCTGGTGTAGTCATTTTAATATCTGACAAAATAGGCTCAAACCAAAACTGATCAAAAGAGATGGGGAACAACACTACATACTCATCACAGGAAAAATCTACCAAAATGACATTTCAGTTCTTAACATCTGTGCCCCAAACACAAGGGCACCCAAGATTGTAAAATAAACACTACTACATCATAAATCACATATTGATCTTCACACACTAATAGGGGGAGAATTCAATACCCCATTCTCACAAATGGAGAGGTCATTCCAACAGAAACTAAACAAAAAAGGGCTGGAGTTGACACACATTATAAACCAAAATGGACCTTACAGATATTTACACATTTCACACAAACAACAAAAAATATGCCTTCTCAGAACCTCCTGGAACTTTCTCCAAAACTGACCACATACTTGAACACAAAGTAAGTATTAGGTACCACTTACTAATGTTAAATCAAGATCAGATAAGCAATTTAAACATGCCTATTACCCCCCCCCCAAAAAAAAAGCCCAGGGCCAAATTGTTTTAGCATAGAATTCTATAGATTTTCAAAGAAATGTTAATGCTGACATTCCTCATTTATTCCACAAAATAGAAACAGAAGGGACAGTGCCCAGTTTTTTCTATGAGGTCACAGTTACCCTGATACCCAAACCACATAAAGCCCCAACAATGAAAGACCAATTTCCTTCATGAACACAGATAGAAAAATTCTCAATAAAATACTTACAAATTGAATCCAAGATCACATCAAAAAGACCATCCACCATGATTAACCAGGCTTCATCACAACATGCAGAGATAGTTCAACATAAGTAAATCAATGAATGTAATCCATCATATAAATAAACTAAAAGAAAAAATGTATGACCATCTCATTAGGTGCAGAAAAGACCTTTGGCAAAATACAACACCCCTTCATGATAAAAACCCCAGAGAGATTAGAGATACAAGGGACATGCCTAAGCACAATAAAGACAGTATACAGCAAGCCCATAGCCAACATCAACTTAAATGGAAAGAAACTCAAAGCAATTTCACTAATATCAAGCACAAGACAAGGCTACCCACTCTCTCCCTATCTACTCAATATAGTACTTGAACCATATTCATTGCTGCTCTATTCATAATACTTAGGAATTGGAAAGAATCTATATTGTATCTAGAATAAATAAAATGTGGTGCATTTACACAATGAAGTATTACTGAGCTGTCAAAAATATTGACACCATGAAATTTTCAGGTAAATGGATGGAATTAGTAAAAATCATCCCAGATCCAGAAAAATAAATATGCTGTGTATTTGATTATATGTGTATATTAGCCAGTAAATAAATGATAACCAAGATATAATCTATAGACCCAGAGAGGTTAAATATAGAAGGGACTGGGTAGGGGGATACATAGATCCACCAGAAGAGGGAAATAGAATAGATTCTGTGGGTGGATGAATATGGGGACAAGGATACAGGGATAAGAATGGGAGGATCAGATGGAGAGCAGGAAAGAAGATGTTGAGGGAGGGAATGTAAGGAGAGACAGCTAGAATTGAGGGGCAGTTGAGGGATTCTATTGAATCTAGTGCAGTGGAAACTTCCTCAAGTATATGAAGCCAATCTTAATGAGGTCACCTAATAATGAAGGAGACAGAGTTCCAACTGGCCATCTCTTATCACCAAATAAGGTTTTCAGTATTGGTACTGGGTTGAATTCAACTGAGTTGTTGGCCAAGGAGGTCCCATGGAAATTTGCAGACAAGCCAAGCTGTTGCCTAGGCAATGGGTTGCTTCCTGTGAACTGAAAGAAGGGTCCTCATTGCTGAGGAAAACACCCATATAATTGATTGAACATAGAAAAGTCTAGTTGATATCTATACTGATCTTTCACCCCTATGTTCTAGAGTCTGTGGTGCAGAAGGTACTCTGCACGCTATCAAAAAGAAATGTAAACACCAACCCGGCCACAAAACCTTTGACTTATAATCTGTCCTGACTGCAAGATATGCTAGGGCAATGGTGGCACAGAGCTTGTGGAAGTGGCCAATCAATGTCATAAGGCCAACTCCAAAACACTGCACGGGTGACCAACAATGAGAAACTCGATCGCCCAGAGACCTTGAGTAAAACCAAACACTAATGGTCTAAAAAAAACAGTATCAATAAAATGACTCCTAATGTTATTCTGCTATACTCACAGATCAGTGCCTTATTCAGATATCATCAGAGAAGCTTCATGCTGCAGCAGGCAGTAACAAATACAGAGACCCACAGACAGCTATTATACACAGATAGTCTTTGGAACACACAGCTCTAAATGGGATGTCTCCATAAAAATCCCTCTCCTCAGGGCTCAGGGAACCCTGTGGAAGAGGAGGAAGAAAAAGTGTAAGAGTCAGAGAGGATGGAGGATATCAGAACAAGACCCCCTGAATCAACTCATGAGCTCTCACAAAGACTGAAGCAACAAGCACAGGGCCTACATGGGTCTGCACCAGCTCCTCTCTGTGTGTAATATAGCTTTCAGCTTAGTATTGTTATGCGCCTCCTGAGTGTGCTAAATCTGGTTCTTCTGCCTGCTCTTGGGGATGTTTGCCTTCTGCTGGTTTTCCTGGACCAGATTTGATGTGATGGTTTTTGTTTTATCTTACTGTATTTTATTTTGTCATGTTTGGTTGTTGTCTCTTAGAAGTCTTCTCTTTTCTAATGAGAGAGAGAAAGAAAATTGATCTGGAGGGCAGGGCTATGGGGGGGGGACTGAGAGGAGTAGAGAAAGGGGAAACTATAATATAGATATATTGTATAAGAAAAGAATCTATATTCAATTTTAAAAACTGTCAATCACAGATGAAACACTTTAACAAGGCTTCTCTGACATCACCATACCAAGATATCCAGAATCATCATGATATATGAATAATAAATCCAACTGTTTTGACTAAGGGTTCCTGAAAGTCTTCAGCTGGAGGACATTGGCAGCTCATTAAACAAGAGGGCAACTCATAAAATTGCATCTATGTCCAGATATGACTGAACTTCTGTTGGGGTTATTTGACATGGCACACTCAACATAGAGTCAAGCACCCAGCTTTTTGGCTAAGATCCACTGGAGAAAATGCTGCTTCCTTCTCCTCCGAAAGACCGTGTCCTTTAGCATATGTGCCATGATACTCAGATTGTAATCTGCAAATGTCAAGACCCTGGAGTTCTTGTTTAAAATTCAGGCTCTTATTTCAATACTGAAGGAGGTCAGAAACTGCTCTCTAACAAATTGCAAAAGGATATGGAAACCAAATTTTGATTAACAGATTATTCAAGAACCTACACTGTGTAGATTTAACCATTTATTTCCTTTTCTTCTCAGGGTGTACAGATGAGAAGTAGACAGATAAAGTGAAGAATATGTTATGAAATCACAGATTTTTCTTATTCTCCCTACTCTTGGTTTGAGGGTGGAAAAAGAAGAGGTGTAAACATGTATGGACTCATGATCTTCAACTTAGTACATCCAACAGCAAAAATATTTGGGATAGTATGATAATAAATTTTATTTGACAGAATCTAGAAGGAAGTCTGAATGGAGCACTCTCTTTATTAGGTTGGTCTATGGACAGGCCTGTGGAAAATGGTCTGTATTCTGTCAACTGATATGTGAAGATCCAGCCTAAAAGTAAGCAACACCATTCCCTGGGTTTGGATCCTAGACTGTATACAAAAAGGGGTGTAATGCCTGCATTCATTGCTTTCAGATCTTGATTTTGGATGTGATATTAACAACTCCCCTTAGACTTCTGTGGCTGTGAATTCCACACTATGAGACTGACAGTTTATTAGACATTTTTCTTTTGTTGTGATAAAACACTAATCAAACACAACTTGGGTAGGGAACATATTTCATTTTATAACTCCCAAGTCCCAATCCATCACTGAGGGAAATCAGATCAGTAACTCAAGGCAAGAACTGTAGACAACACTCCAGGCCATGAGGAACACTGCTTATTGAATTTGCTCTCTCTGGCTGGCTCAGCTAATTTTCTTACACAGTTCCGGCCCACCTGTCCAGGATCGGGACCAGCCACATTGAGCTGAGTCCTCTTATACCAATTATCAATCAAGAAAATGCTCTACAAAAGTATCCATAGGCCAAGTAAAAGGAGGAAATAACTCAAATGAAGTTTACTGTTTCCAGGTATGGACTACTGATGCTAATTATGACAGATGGTAACCTGAAACTGGGTTAACAGAAACTCTTCTTCCTCAAAGTCATTTTTTCTCTGGTATTTTTATCGCCACCATAGAATAAAACTAGTAGGTAGATTTAATACAAGCCCCTCCCCCTGCATGCACACACACCACATATAATTTGAAGATTTGAGAATAAGGAATGAATAGCCTAGGCAGCTCAGACTGTTGTAAAAAAACACTATAGTATAGCACAGTGGGGAATTTATAAGCAACATAAATACTTACAGTTTTGAAGATTAAAATTTCAAGATCAAAATCCCAGCATATTAGGGTTCTGAGGCGTGTTCTTTTCTGGGATGAATATTTACAACTTTTTGCTTTCTTATAAGATGGAGTACAGAGTGAAGCAAATTCTAGGCTTTACCTAAGTGTCCTTAACTCACCTCAGTTCCTTCTCAAAGACAGCAGTCTCTTATAGCATCCCATCAGGGCATGAAGTTTCAACATGTATACACTGGAGCAGACAAAAACACAGTTCATAACCTAATGTGGTACAGAAAAGGCAAAGAAGCCAGTGCTGAGTAAATTATAAACACGTGTGCTTGTGGGCAAATTAAGCTTAACCCTACAGGCTGACTTTGGGGGTCTCGATAAACAACACCTGAGAATTTCCTCAAGAGAGATATGAATGTTCATCATTTAAATCAACTCCTTGGATCTCAACACTAATTCCTATCAACATTTTTTTTGGCTTAAAGACAGGGATTATTACTCATATTTTTCAGAAGCTGGAAATTTACCTTTGAAGTATTGGCAGTTTTTTTTCCCCTGAGTTGGCTTACAGATGACTGTCTTTCTGCTGTGGCTTCATGGAATCTTTTGTTTTTATAAGGCATCTCTGATGTATATCTTTATTAAGACACAAACCCTACCTGAGTGTCCTACCCTGTGGTATTATTTAAGCTCAGTTATCCTTTACACGCCCTGCTCCCAAATGCAGTTATATGGATGCCATACAGTCTTCTCACAGCCCTGGTCTTGCCTTTATGACAGATCTAGCTTGATACAAAGCTAGTAAAGAAAACAAAAATAAAATAAAACCCTCCATTGGATATTTGCACTTTTCCATAGTGAGCAACTTTCTACTTGGAAATAAGCACCGAGGAGACATAGATGGGATAAGATCTGTAGCTGCTCCCTGAGTAGCATATATACAGTAGCACTTTGGAAAGAAGCAATTCATGTATTTTCTTAAGAAACCACGGATATTTTCAGTGGAGGGAACATCAGTTGTGTTTAGCTTCTGCCAGACACCACACTGTCTGTTTAAGCCCAACAAAAGGACTTTGTGAGGGATTGATGCATCATCCTGATGGACCAGAGTTTGTAGTCACAGAAAATCTCTTTTCTCCATCACCATCAGCTTTAACTGCTGAAAACCATTCCATAAATCTAATAAGGTGAAATCTGAGTTCTCTTTATGAGAAGCCTATAGACCATCCTCAGCTTAGCAATTAGCAGTATTGTAATTCACACTCTCATCTTTTCCCAGACTTCTTTTTCACTACCTCAATTGGAGGAGCATATGGGCTATGATTCAATAATGATCCCATTAAGCAACAGTTCTTCAAAATGACCCCTTATGTCATTAATCACCCACAAAGCAATCCTCCTGCATTGTTCTAGAAATATCCTTGAGCCATTTAACACAATAGTGTGCTGCTCTCCTGGGGTACATCCCACAGTCCAGACACATGGGAATTGATTTCATTTCTCACCTCAACCTCTCCTACTCACCCTAAAACTGCCATAAAGTAAAAGAGGGTACAGGGTAGGACCTAGGTATTTTTAAGACAGTGCAACATAGGGAGGAATGAGGATTATTTTGCTTTCTTGTGTGTAGTGCTTATTTAAGAGTAGTTGGGTTTTACCATGATTTATCCAGGCTATGGACAAGTTCACCTTGTCAGAAGATCCTCTATTCCCAAATATGAAGGATGAATTACATGGCTGCTTACTTTACATAGTTATTCCCAAATATGAAGGATGAATTACATGGCTGCTTACTTTACATAGTTATTCATTTGTGATACCTTCAGGAGGTTTCAATATCAAAGCAAGTCAAGCAGTATTTATACTTCATTTTTTTTTTTTTTTTTTTTTTTTTTTTTTTTTTTGGTTTTTGGTTTTTCGAGACAGGGTTTCTCTGTGTAGCTTTGCGCCTTTTCCTGGAACTCACTTGGTAGCCCAGGCTGGCCTCAAACTCACAGAGATCCACCTGGCTCTGCCTCCCGAGTGCTGGGATTAAAGGCGTGCGCCACCACCGCCCGGCATTATACTTCATTTTTATTCAGGTTTATTCAGGTTCTGCATCTAATGAGATGGTCATGCATTATTTTTTCTTTCAGTTGTTTATATGGTGGATTACATTCATTTATTTACTTATGTTGTACTATCCCTGCAAGTCTGTGATGAAGCCTACTTGATCATGGTGGATGATCTTTTTGATGTGATCTTGGATCCAGTTTGCAAGTCTTTTATTGAGAAATTTTGTATCTATGTTCATGAGGGAAATTGGTCCGTAATTCTCTTTCATTGTTGGGTCTTTATGTGGTTTGGGTATCAGGGTGACTGTGACCTCACAGAGTGAAGTGAGCAGTGTCCCTTCTGTTTATATTTTGTCCTTAATTGAAGAATATTGGTGTTAAATGTTCTATGAAAATCTGATAGAATTCTCTGCTAAAATATTTTGACCCTGGACTTTTTGTTTTTTCAACACAATATTTCTATTGATTATTTGGGAATTTCACACCATGCACCCCGATCACACTCACTTCCCAATCCTCCCATGCCTGCTTTCCCACCCTTGTGACCTCCACCTTCACAAAGAAAAAAAAAAAAAGAAAAAGAAAACAGAAACAGCCCAATTTGTGTTGTCCATACACTCACTGGACCATGGTAAAACTCCCAGTGGCCTCTTAAAAAAACTGGGTCCTCCACTTGCACCCTCAGAAGCCATCAGTTGTGGAGAGCTACATTTCAGCATTTTTATCACAATCTTTAAGAGTTCTCTATAATAGCTTTCTTTTTAGGATCTTACTTTTTTGGGGTGGGGTGGGGGCAGGGGTTGTCACAGAAGCCAGAATTCTATACCCCTCTTTTTCAACTGTGAGTCTGCAGTCATCAATACCACAGCAAAAGTTGCTTCCTTGCCCTTTACAGTCAGTGGGAGTACAGATGATGGCTGCTGCTACAAGCCATGTTGGGGTCAGTGGTCCTACTGTACCCAGGGGTAGGGTGGGGGTAGGAGTGGGGCTGGGCGGCAGGGGTATGTGTTGATATCTGTGAGCTGTGCTGCCACCTTGGCCGTATTGATGTCTAGGGTCTGCCTGTGGTCTGTGCTGCTGTCAGAGGCCATGCTGATGTCCACAGGCCTGGCTGCCACCAGGGTCCATACTGGTGTCCATGGTCCTGTTACCTCAGAGGCCATGTTGATGTCCTTGGCCTGTGCTGCTGCTTAAGGTTATGATGGTGTCTGTAGTCCAAGCTTTGGAAAAAAAACAAAAACAAAACAAACAAACAAACAAACAAACAAAAACATGTTGATATCCCTGGTCTGTACTGCTACCAAAGATCCTTAGCATGTGCTGATGTTGGAGACCATGTGGATGTTCACAGTTTATGCTGTCACCAGAAACCATGGTTGAAAGACTTTCAATGACTGCTTCTATTTCTCTAGGAGTGGTAGTACTGTTTAAATTGCTTATCTGATCTTGATTTAACATCGCTAAATGTTACCTATTTAGAAAATTATCCATTTCTTTCTCTTTGTTTCTGTTTTATTGCTTTCTACACTGAGTTTGATTATTTTTTACCATCTACTCCTCTTGAGTGTGATTATTTCTTTTTGTTCTAGAGCTCTCAGATGTGCTATTAAGTTTCTAGTATGAGATTTCTCTAGGTTTTTTTTATGTAGGCAATTATTGCTATGAACTTGCCTCTTATAACCACTTTCATTTTGTTTTACAAGTTTGGGTATGTTGAGTATTCATTTTCATTTGATTCTAGAAAGTTTTTTTTTTCTTTACTTCTGTTGTGATCCATTTTTTTCATTCAACAGTAAATTTTTTTTGAGTTTCTAATTTTTATGAGTTTCTACTCTTTCTAAAGTTTCTGTTGTTGATATCCAGTTTTTGTCTGTGGTGATTAGATAGGATGCAGGGTGTTATTTCAACTTTCTTATATTGATTTAGAGTTGCTTTAAATCCAAGTGTTTGCAAATTTTGGAGGAAGATCCATAATGTTCTGAGAGGATATATTCTTTGTGTTTGAGTGAAATGTTCTGTAAATATCTGTTAGATCCATTTGGTTTATAATGTCAGTGAACTCCAGTATTCTCTGTTTAGTTTTTCTCTGGATAATCTGTCTATTGGCAAGAGGGTGGTATGGAAGTCTTCCACTCTCAGTCAGTAAGATTCAATATGTGATGTAAGTTGTAGTAGTGTTTCTTTTACAAATTTAGATTCCCTTTTGTTTGGAGCATAAACGTCAAGAATTACAATGTCTTCTTGGTGTGCGTTTTCCTTTGATGAGTATGTAGTGTTCTTCCCAAACTCTTCTGATTAGTTTTGGTTTGAAGCCTATCATGTCAAATATTAAAATGCCTTACAGCAGCTTCCTTCCAAGGTCCATTTACTCAATATCTTTTTCCATCCTTTTACCCTAAGGTGATGTCTATCCTTGGTTGCAAGGTGTTTTCATTGCACACAGTAGAAAGTTGGATTCTGTTTTCACATCTATTCTGTTAGTCTCTGTCTTTTTATTGAGGAATAGATACTATTGATATTGAAAGATAATATCGAGCAGTGTTTATTGACTCCTGTTGTTTGTTGTTGTGGCGATGGTAGTGATGTTGGTGTTGTGTGTGTGTGTGTGGGGGGGGGTTCTCCTCTTTTGATTCGCTGCTCTGGGATTATTCATTCTTTGTGATTTCTGGGGTATGGTTAACTTCATTAGGTTGAAGTTTTCATTCTAGCACCTTCTGTAGGGCTGGATTTATAGACAGATATTGATTAAATTTGGTTTTATCATGGGATGTCTTATTTCCTCTATAACTTTTGTGATCAAAAGTTTTGCTTTGAATAGACTGTGTTGGCATCTATGTTCTCTGTAGAGTCAGCAGGACATCTGTCCAGGCCCTTCTGGCTTTTAGAGTCTTCACTGAGAAGGCATTATTTAGAAGTTCTGTCTTTATGTGATACTTGGTCTTTTTCCCTTGCAGCTTTTAATATTCTTTCTTTATTCGGTATATTTAATGTTTTAATTATTATGTGCCTAAGGAAATTTATTTTGTGCTCCAGTATATTTGGTGTTCTGTCTGCTTCTTGTACCTTGTTAGGCATCTCCTTCTTTAGGCAAATTTTCTTCTATGATTTCATTGAAAATATTTCTTGTGCCTTTGACCTGGGTTTTTTCTCCTTCTTCTATTCCCATGATTCTTAGGTTTGGTCTTTTCCAAGTGTCCCAGATTTCGTGAATGTTTGAGCCAAGATCTTTTTTAGATTTAAGATTTTCTTTGACTGTAACATCCATTTCTTCTATTGTGTCTTCAATGCCTGAGACTCTCTCTTCCATCTCTTATATTCTGTTTGTGAGACTTGTCTCTGAGGTTCCTATTTAAGCTCCTAAATACCCCTCAGTTTGATCTTTATTGATTTTATTTCAACATTCAGATGTGAATAATTTTATTCATTTCCTTCCACTGTTTATGTTTTCATAGATTTCTTTAGGGGATTCATTTAATTAAGGACCTCTGTCATATTCATAAAGGCTATTTTTAGGTCTTTGTGTTGTGCTTCATCTCTGTTGGAATAGATAGGGCCTGCTGTGGTTGGTTGCTGGGCTCTAGTGAAGGCATATTGTACTGGCAGTTAGTGATTAGTTTTTACAGTCATCTAAGCATCTGTGTTTAGCATATTGTAATTCCAGGAGTTCATATCAGGTCTTGGCTTTTTTGTGGGGGTGGGTGTTTTGTTCCTTAGTTTCTGTTGGCCTCTCTGCTTCTTTTGAGAGTTAATTGACTGTGTGTTGCCTGGTGTGGTCACTGAGAGTTCAGTGTCAAATATATTCCTAGGTATTAAGAGCTGGTACTTAGGAATGGGGATGGCCTGGGGGAAGTGAGCAGGTCTACAGGAGGGAAGGAAGTAGGATATTTTGATGAACTGGCCTGCTTTCATCTTAGGCTTTAACGTTACCTTACAGTAAAGACAAACTAGGTATATTCCTCTTGATGATTAACCCTCCGTGTCTCAAGGACTGGGCTATGCCCCGCCTGTAACCTTAACTGCAAATGGTTCTGCACTGCCTGTTCCAGGAAACAGTAACCATGTCTTTGTTTCAAAAGGTTATTTTGACCACCCATAACTACCTATTATTCTGACTATCTTGTTGTGACCACCTTGTAACCATGCCTTTGTTTCAGGAAGTCTTTATGACCACCTTATTATGCTTCTACCCCTGTAACCCTGCCTATTTTGCCCTTGAACCACCCCTTTTGAACTCCCTATCCCTGAGCTATAAAATCCTTGTCTTCCTCACATACAATGCTGATCTCTTGAACACTGCTTTTAGGGAGAAACAGCCCATGTATACAAATAAAAATAGCTTGCTTTAATTAACTGCTTACTTTAATTAATTGGGCCGTGGTGCTTTGGATCAGTGGTCTTTCTCCTTGAGCCTTTGGGATTAAGAGTCTCACCATGATCTTCTTAGTCCCCTGGGAGTGGAGAGAGAGTGATGAAATGCCACACCCTGGAGCTTGCTACATAGCTGGGCATGAGACTGAGGGATTCCATATGAAGTAGAGGGAAAGGAAAGATGTGAAGTAATCCACCGGATTTGCTGGCCTACTTGCTTCTGAGTCAGCCTTAATGGTGGGTTAGTAGAGAGCCTACTGTAGTTGGGGGCTGGGAAACAGGATGAGTGGGGAGAAAATTCGGAGTAGAACAGCTTCACGATCTTCTGGAGACAGGGGCAGAGGTCGGCCTTAGCAGGTGGATTGCTACAGAGCTGGGGGTGAGACTGTGTATTGGGTTTGGAGGAAAGGAGTGGTAGGTGAAGATGTACAGTTAGCCTACCTGCTTCCATGGCTCCAGTGGCCTGTGAGTTCCCACGAAATGCATGCTGGAGGGAGGGCTAGGATAAAGCAATTAGTGGGGCAAGGAAGATTGGAGGACACGATCCATGTGATTCACTGGAGATGGGGGCAGAAGAAAGGGAGGCTGGGGCAGGTGGTCTGCTACAGAGCTGGAGATCAGGTTCCCTACTCACTTTCTTACCCACAGTTGCTTCTCACTTAGTGCTCTATCAGTCAATGATGCACAGACAGGGAAATGACTGTTCTTTGCTGACTGTTACAGGAGAGTACAGTTTAATCAGAGAAGTAACAAACAGTTTAAAAAGCCAGTTGTTTGCACTGTGTTCCCTAAACATAGCTGGTTAATTTAAAAGCCCACACTAGGAGGCAAATTAATGCTTCGCTATCACATCAACAAGAACTGGTTCACTAACTGGGCTTCTCACTCTACGAGCTATGACTGTAGCATCCTGTAGACAGAAAGTCATAGTGTTGTATCTTCTTCCCTGATAAAGCAAGTTTCATCAGGTTTGACTAAGGAAATGAAAATCCCTGAGGTCCTCACCTCTCTATCTGCAAAACTGTATTGTCAAGATGAACTGCCTCACAAGGAAACTATCACTCCAACATTTTTATAAAGGAGGATTTTATGAAGAAATAAAAAAATGCCAAATGACCTCTAAATTAAGGTTTGGTAAGTGAATAATTTTAATTGTATTAGTCAATCCAACCATTTGCTTGACTGGTGTGTAGGGTGTGGAACTCCTCACATAATTCTTATTTACACATCCTTTATGCTTACAATTTATGGGGCGTTTACCCACCAACCTCACAGCTCCCCAGAGGTTTCTTGAATGTGAGCAGCAGGAAATATTAGATAGAAGGATTTATTGTGGAGAATCTTGTGGAGATAAACAGATAGAAAATAAAGGATAGCCTGAGGAGGGCCTGGAACCTTTTCCATCGGCCCGACTGTCTCTGCCTCAGGGTATTTATAGAGACGCCTAGGGGTGGAGCAAAAGACCTCCTCCCCCAGCACAGCCAAGTGCAGGCCATCTCAGACACCTGCACTCAGGCCCGTGGTCCTGATCATCCTCTATGTGGACCTGCTGGGTAAAGCCACGAGGAACCCCAGAACAGGTTCCCACAACAACTCACAAAGAAGCACTTGATATCTCAGATTACTTGGTAACTGTTGGTTCCATAGGCTAGAATGGGGGAGAGAGAACGAGAGAGAGAGAGGGGGGGGGGACCCAGAACAAAATCCAGATACAGACACAGAAAGAGGGTTTTTTACTTTTCAAAAGCTAAATTTTCAGTTATTTTTAATATAATGTATCTATTCTTTGAGAAGTTCATATATGCATATAACTATCCTGATCATATTCAACACCCAACTCTTCCATACTACCCCATGTCCTGCCAATTATTTATCTTGGAGAAAACAAATAAAAATAGGAAAAAAAGTAGTTTGTTTGACAAAAGAGAAAAACTAAAAGAGGAAGAATTTAGGTGACTTACATAAACATATACTCTGCTATAGTAAGCTTTCCAAAAGGGAAGTTCTAGTCTACCTCTAGCTGATGGAAATATTAGTCAGTTACACATAATTCACACTTAATACTCATGTCTTGTATCAAGACTGTCTCCAAAATCTGCTTTGGTCAGGTTCTTTTCAAGCACCTTCAATAAACTACTACTTAACACGGCGGGGGCAGCCACATGTAGGGCACATGAACTAAATCCAATCTTTGCTTGCTTTCATAACTAAAATGTATTGGAACACAGAGAGATTTATTCCTGCATTTATTATTCCTGGGTGCTTTTGTACTGTCATGGGAGAGTAGTTTCTGCAGATATCTGTCCTATGCTCTACCGGATCGAAATGCAAACTATCTTTTCTTTATAGGAGGAGAGGTTATCTAGTCTATGGATTACATAAGACAATAAAAATGCCACAGATTGGTATTCATGGCCTTACATATACATACTGAAGTTAATATTAAATGATCAAGGAAGGTAAAAGCTAAATGAGATTTTCTCCTGGAAACAGATTGTCTTCTCCTATTCCCTGGCAGTTCATTTTAATTGGTTTCAATACCAATTTCCCATAGATCAGAATCACCTAAGTAGGGAGCCACACCTGAAGTGTGTCCTGATTGTCTTGCTTGACATGGGAGGACCCACACTGATTTCAAGAGCTAGTAGCAGTCCAGATGAAAGACGAGGAAGATTCCTCTTGGCACCAAGATAATTTGCCTTCTTGCTGCTGCTGATTCTTTCTTGCCCTGAGGTCAGAAGCAGCATTTCCAAGCTTTCATCAGCATGGATTTGGGACCAGCAGCTCTTGAGAGACCTCCAGGGCTTCCAGCAGCAGATTAGCACTGCTGAGGACTAGCACTGTGAACTGGGCTACTTTTGTTTGCAGGTGTCCTTTCTTCAGAGTGAGACAACCATTGAAAACCAGCACCAGCTGCTGCCACACCCAGACCGAAGGACCAAATGATTCCTGGCCTCAGCTCTCAGGCAGGATTCTGCTGCTGTTACCAAATTAACTCTCACAATAAATTCTTTCACATGTTGATCCCATTGGCTCTGTTCCCCTGGAGAACAACTAACAGAATCCCCAGTGCAGTGTGGCAGCCCTCGCAGTCTCTGGTCCTGCTGACAGATCAAAAGCTAATGGCACACACAGCACTTTTGCTTTCTGCTGTTCCCCTGTCCATGTCCACGTTCAAGCTTTTTGTTTTTTTGAAACAGGAAAACTATTTCATTAGTGTTTGAGAAGAAAACAAGAAGGTGTATAAGCTAGAAATCACAGTATTTGTTAGGAGGGAGATGGAGGGGAAGAGGGCAGGAAGCAGGAAGTTCAGCAGTGGAGGTCAGCAACCAGCTGCACGGACACAAACAGCATCAGGGCAGGAGAGAGAGGACACTTCACAGGAGAGTAAGAAGCCTGGGACGTCAGGAAAAGCTTGCCCTGGCTGTTGTAAGTGTCACTAAGAAAATTGAATAAAAAGGAGAAAAAGGGAAGTTATTCTTTTTTGAGTAACTCAGCCAGGCCACATGGCTAGTGCTCCATTAGTGGTTTTCAAATTAAAGTTATTTGTTTCCTGCTATTATTATATTTATTTATTTACTCATAATAAATTTTTAATTTTTTTTGAAACTCTACTATAACTTTTTCCCATTTTCTCCCTCTGAACCCTACCATGGACCCTCATTGCTCTCTCTCAAACTTGTGACCTCTTTTTCTAGTTCTGGCCTTTTACCAGCAAATAGCATAGCTTTTCTTTTTGGCTGGATACAACCTCACGGTGCATGTATACCATGTTTTAAAAGTCCATCTTTTTGTTTGTTTTTGGACACCTGGGCTGATTCCTGAACTTGGCTATTGTGAGTGATACTGCAATAAGATTGACATGAGTATAGGTCTGTGGAGTATTGATCTGAGTTCTTCAAGAACACACCCACAAATCATATAGATCTGTATGGAAATACTCTTTTCAGCCTCCTGAGGAACCTGTACTTATTTCCATAAAGACTAACTTTCATTATCACTCATAGAGTGTAAGGATCCCTTCTCCTCATGCCCCGGCCAACGAGTATGAACTTATCTTGATTGCCATGCTAATGAGATTAAGTTTGAATCCCAGTGCAGCTTGATTTTACATTTCTCTAATAGGTAAGGATGGTGAACACCTTTTCAAGTTTCTTGACAATTTATGCCTCTTATTTTGGGAACTGGCTGCTCACTTCATTAGCCTACTAAATGATTAAATTACCTAAATTTTGGTGTTTAGTTTTCTGAGTTCTTTATATATTCTAGATAATGATCCTCTGTCACATTTATATAGTTGGCAAAGATTTCCTCCCATTCTACAGGCTGTATTAATTCAATCAATTGCTTTGTTTTCTGTGCAGGAGAATCAACGCACAAAACCCAGTAGCTTTTATATATGCCGATATCAAACCTGCTGAAATGAAACCAGGAAAACATGCTCATTCATGATAGCTTTTTTTTTTAATGTAGGAATAAACAACTCTGGAAGTGAAAGACATCTACAATGAAAACTTTAAGTCACTGAAGAAGGATGCCAAGGAAGGCAGTAGAAGATGGTCAGACACTTGCAATAAATAGATCAGTAGAAATTAACACAGCAAAAGTGGCTGCATTACCAAGAGTGACATACTGAGTCTATGCCATCCCCATAAATATTCTAATAACATTCTGAGTAGAAATACGGGGAGAAGGGTTCAAAAGGCCCCAGCCACTCAGAGTAATCCTCAACAAAAGACAAGGGCTCATCTCTGGAAAAAAACTAATTATCTTTCCCTGGCCATTTGTTAATTGCTTGTAGCTCTTCATCTGGGGTAGGACCCTGTGGAATTTCCCTCATTTACATCGGGGTGTGTTGCTGGGTCCTAATGACTGGGCCAATGAGGGACGACCACACAATGTCACCAGATCAGGACAGAGCCTGGATGCTGGGAGGAGGGTATATACGACTTTCTGCTTTACTGAGTAAATAGGTCTGTTGTTTGCCTTTCACCTGGGTCCTCATGTCTATATCATTGATGCTGTGCCTTCTCAGCCTTCTCATCCCTTCCCCCAAGGGAGTCCTTAGGACCCAGCAACAGGGGTGTAATCTGTTTTGGAATCCTTGAGGTCTGGTGTAGGTAGATGTGTTGAGATTTCATGGATATAGCCTCTCTGCTCTAGTTAGAAAGCACAGTCTCTCAGCAGATGCCCTGCTCCCTCTTCCAAGATGTTCCCTGAAGCTTAGTTGCAGAAAGTCTGTTGTTGATATATCAGTTGAGCCTAGGCATGTGACAGTCATTTGTTCTCTGCATTTTAATAAGTATGGATTTATGTGATAGTCTCTTGCTGCTGCAAAATGATGCTTTGATGAGAGGTGAGATCTACACTTTCTTATGGGTACAAGGATAAGTGTTTCAAATGCAATTAAGATTATACTGGTTTAGGGAAATGGCAGTAGTAGGTTCTCCTTCAAAATTCAAGAGCTTATTAGCCATAGCTAGGTTTACAGAACCAGGCATAATTTTCTTCCTGTTAATGTGGGCCTTGAGACATTTATTAGTTACCACCAAAATATAAGTTCCACCATTGCACTTTAAAGGATAACTTGCAATGCTGGTCACTGTGGTTCATAGCTATCACTTCTGGGTAAGACTACTGGTAACTTTTCTACATTACCTGCTTGTATATCACCTCCCAGTACTATTAAAGCTAGTTGTCAGGAAGTAGGCTTTCTGGTCAGTTTCAGCTCAAATCCTGTATCCCAAATGTGTGGTGTTTTTAGAAATAGGAACTAACCTTCAGCTTCTCAAGGGCAACCAAGGGCAATGACAATAGACTTTATTGTTTTAGGAGTCTTTTGGACTCTTTTCTCCAACAACTTACAAGGAAGTTTCTCATGACTGATACTGGCATGTTTTATTAGTCTATGGTTCATGGGGAAAGAATTATCACCCCAAGTTGTATACCTTCATTCAATCTATATTTCTATAATATTGTTGATGTGTGCGACACATAACTGTTTATGCATTATATGAAACTTTAGGTAAATATATAATGATGCTTCCCTGTGTCTTACTCAAGCATCCTTAGTCTTATTTATCCCTTATTTAGTCCTCCTTCTCCTTCTGTAATGAACTCCCTAACGCAGTTCCAACTAAAGACCCCATCTCATGGAAAGTTTGAGGTCTCTTAGGTATAATGTATCATCTACAAATAGGGATAATTTGACTTTTTCTTCCCCATTTGTATTCCTTTGTTTTATGCACTTATCCTATTACTCCAGCTAATGCTATTTAAAAAACAACTCGTGAGGAGAGATGACATCTCTGTCTTGTTCCTGATATGAATGGGATTGCTTCAAGTTTCTCACCAGTTAGGTGAGAAATTTACTTCTGGTTTGCCATGAGAAGCATGTATTGTGTTGAAGGATATTTCCACTAGCCTATTATCTCCAGGACTTTTAACATAAGGACCTATTGAATTTTACTGAAGGTTTTTCTGCATCTATTCAAATCATTATGTGATATTTTCCCCTTTAAGTCCATTTATATAATTTATTATATTTATTTACTCAGGAATGTTGAACCATCACTGTATCTCTGGGATAAAGTCAATTTGATCTTTTGGTTATGTGCCTTTGCTGAGTCTGCAAGTATTTTATTCAGAAAATTTGTATCTCTTTTTGTTTGTTTGTTATTTGTGTTTGTGTGTGTGTGTGTGTGTGTGTGTGTGTGTGTGTGTGTGTGTGTGTGTGTTTAACTCTTTTTGGTATTAGAGTGTTATTGGTTTTGTAGAAGGAGTTTAGTAGAACTTCTCTGTTTCTAATTTTTTAAAAATATTTTAAGAAGGATTGGTTTTAGAACTTGTTTGAAAGTTTGGCAGAATTACACTGTGAATCCATCTGGCCTGGGTTCTTCTGAGTTAGAAGGCTTTTTATTACTGTTTCAATATTCATGTTTGTTATTGGTCTATTTAGGTTGTTTACTTCTTGGTTTTACTTTGGTAGTTCGGATGAATATAGCAATTAATCCATTTCTTTTATATTTTACATCTTCATGAAGTATAGATTTTCAAAGTATTCCCTTATAATAATCAGAATCTTTTGGTGTATGTAGTAAGGTTTCTTTGTTCATTTCTGATTCTGTTCATTTTTGTCATCTTTCTTCTGGTTAGCTTGGCCAAGGGTCTGTCAGTCATGTTTATCATCTCAAAGAACAAGTTCTTAGATTTGCTGATTCTTTGTATTGTTTTCTTTGTTTCTATTTCATTAAGTTCCGCTTTGACATTTATTATTTTTTGCTCTTCTCTGAAACTGGGTTTGGTTTGTTGTTGTTTTTCCAAATTATTGAGTAGTATCAGCAAGTCACTTGTTTATGCTCCTTTTTTTTTTAAATATAGGATCACAAAGTTATAAATTCTCCACACAAGACTGTTTTTCAATGTGTACCTGAGGTATTACTATGCTGTTTTTAATTTTTTTTTTGTTCCATGAACTTTAAAATCTATTGATTTATTCTTTGACTAATTCATCATTTAGAATTAAGTTGCTTAATCTCCATGTGTTTGTTTGCTTATTAGACATTTGTTTGCTGTTGACTTTAAGTTTTATTGAATTATGACCAGATAGAATACATGGGGTTATTTAAATTTTTCAGAAATTGTTAAGCTTTGTTTTGTGTCCTATAATGTAGTCTATTCTAGGGAAGTTTCCATGCAGTGCTCAGTAATGTATATATATTCTTTGATGTTTGGGAAGAATATTCTGTAGATATCTCTTATGTCAATATAATGGATGATGACATTTAATTTTGATGGCTCTCTGCCTATTTATTTTTTTGTCCATATTACTAGTCTATTGGAAAACAAGGGGTATCAAAATTACTTGGGTTGATACTGATTTATCAACAGTGATTCAGAGACACAGGCAGTGATGTGGGATTCTCTCTCTTCACTGGCCCTCCTATCTGCCCTCTCTTGGAACAGAATTCGCCTGGATTTCCTCACAGCTGATTTCGATCTGCAGAGGTTGCTGTAGGCTGATGCCTTTGCCTCTGTGGCCACAAGCTAAGCACTGCACCCATGGTCAGTCCCAGCCACCTGTGTCTGTGTTTGTCTGAACGGGGAAGTCCATTCAGTGACAGAGAAGATGACATAGAGAAAGGGGAGAAATGTCCTCACTCTTGTGCTTGCAGCAAAGACCATCATTAAAATTCAAAACATGGAAAGCCCATGATTTTGGTTGCATTGGAGAATGGAGGTTGCTGAGAAACTGTAGAGACATAATCCTGTAAAGCCATGGTTGAAGTTTGCCTACCTGGAGAAGAACTGAGTGGAGCTGTGAATTGGTAGGGATCTTGTTCAATGACAATGTAAACAAAAGTGCTGAAGGCATGCCTCACATTTGAATGTTAACAGTAATTCTATTAGAAATCACACTAAACTGGAGACTGTTGAGGTATTTTGTTTGTGTTCTGACAAATAAATCTTGCCTGAAGATCAGAGGGTTAAGCTAGCAACTAGTTAACCACAGAGGTCTGTACAGACAGGAGACAGGAAGTGATATGGCTGAGCTGAGAGAGGAAGTGATAACGTGGGCTAGAGACAGGAGCTTGGACCTTTTGGGTGAGGTAAAAGGTGACTGTGGCTGCTCCTTTGCCTCTATGATTTTTCAGCTTTTACCCTTATATCTGACTCCTGATTTTTATTATTAAGACTAAGTAGGATCACACTTCAACTGGCGTCCAACTTTTGGGGCAAGAATTCATGGGAAAGCCACTTGCCTGTGGCTTTGTAGCCACCTGGACATGCTGGAGCTGCATGCGGGGTTCCCGCTGGAGTCACTGCCCCATCGGCTAGGTTTTTCTTTCTTTTCCCAAAGCTCTCTTAGCTAGTCTGGGATATTTTCTGTTGCAGCCTCTCTGCAGCAATTTCACAGATACTTGGCCTCCAAATGGTGCCAGAGTTAGACCTCACCACTGGCCAGACCTATCTTTATGCAGCCCCTGCCACATGTACTTCTTCCCCACGATCCTGTGTGCATTTTCCAAATAGCAGGTTTCCTCTCCCAGTGGGCTGTGGTTTTCCCCTGGACCCCTTCCTCAGGCTGCTGCCAAACTAAATATTTGCCTTTAAAATTCAGGCTTCTACTCATTCTATGCAGCAGCAGCCAGCCTCACATCTTCACCGTCATCAGCAACAGATTTGACGAGACAACTGGGATTTCTTAAAGGGGGGAATTGGTTTTAAAAAAAAGACAGAAAGGACTAAAAAATTGGAAACACTATTATGATGGAGAGTATTAGGTCTCTGTATGATTACACAATGGATGGTTTAAAAATGGAACAATACAGTAAGAGAATAATTAATAATTAACTTAGATGAGATTTATGTAATGTATTATTGGTTTGATCATTCTTGTTTTATCCCTAAAAAGTTGGTTAAATGCCAAGATACAAGATTTAGAAAAACGTATTAAAACAGATCATAGAGATAATCAGACCCAGATAAAGGTGTAGTCAGAAGTTTTCTCCATCCTGCCCAACCCTGAGGTCCCACAGCTGCTTATAAAATAATCATTCAGAGGCTTATATTAATTATAACTGCAAAGCCATTAGCTTAGGCTTATTACTGTTTGATGGAATAAAGGGTAGATTATGGAATCTACTCTGAAAAGAAAAAAGAGAGAATATAGATATGATAAGATGAAAAGGTAGATAATTGAATCTACTTTTAGAAGGTAACTACTAATTTAAATATTTTGCATTGGATTGGATTTTTGTATATTGTATATAAATTATTTATATTGATATAAATTTGAGATTAATTTTTTTAGAATATATTATACATATATTTCTAATCTTGTTCAAGGTATTGTACATATACAGTTTATTTAACAATGTAATACAATTTGCTAGTGCTTGAAAGCTATTATTACCAACTATTTAGGATATAAAGAAATGTAAGTTAGTAGTTAGTCATGACAATCGAACTTGTAGTCATATTAAGTATGTTTTCAAGGTCAAGCAGAGATATATTTTAAATGGACAGGTCATCTTCATACACTTCAGAAATCTACAGAATATGACATTTAAGATGTTTAATAACAGATTTTTTTTTCTTTTTTTTAATGGCTATAAGATATGTCTATTCCCCGTAGCACCAATCTACTTCAAAGAACATGGACATTGAAGAAACTCCACATGGAGTTTACTTTCATTGTGGCAAAATTTAGCCACTGAGCAAGAAAGAGCCCTCACATTGACTGCTGACACTATGCTGTCCAAAATGGACAAGTAGGACACAAAACAAAGGACTGCTGATTCTTGCCAAGACAAATAGGAATGCTCTTTAGAAAATCCTGCTTCACACATAAGTCTGTCCAATATGCTAAGCCTGTAGGCCAAAGATGATGCCCAATGTTGCAGAAAAACCTCATGTGACTATCCAGGCAGACAGCTATTTCTGACATAAAGCAATTTTTTTTGGAAGTCACTTGTTTGTGATTCCTCCTTACTCAGTTAATATTATTTCCTTCTTGGATCTCAGAGGGAGTTGAAAATTAGATAGTTATAATTTTTTTTGTTAAGAAATTCATAAAAGAGTCTACGGCCATACCACCCTGAACACGCCCAATCTCGTCTAATCTCGGAAGCTAAGCAGGGTCGGGCCTGGTTAGTACTTGGATGGGAGACTGCCTGGGAATACCAGGTGCTGTAGGCTAAAAAAAAAAAAAAAAAAAAAAAAAAAATTCATAAAAGAAACTCACTAAAGAGGTATAAAGTATATAAGTTTGAAAGACATCAAAAGATAGTTTTTGGTTGGTAATACAAGTTAGGATAGAAAGTAAATTGGATACATTTTGGACTCACCAAAATAGGGTAGATAATGGAATATTTTCTCTGAATTTGTCAAGTGCAAATGGACTAGACATTGTTGATGTATTTATTGCTGGTATATATTGTCTACAGTTATTGTACTTATTGTATATAGTTTTTCTTACATTGGTTATAACTTTTTAAATTTTTTATTAGACAAAAAAGGGGAAATGTGATATTTTATCTATGTACCACAATATAGCTTATCTGAAGATCAGAGAAAAAAAGGCAGCCACTATAATAAACATAGAAATCAGACAATGGTAGCAGATACCTTCTATTCAACATTTGGGAGACAGAGATCCAACCAGATATCTGTGAGGTCAAGGCCACACTGGGAAACAGAGCCAGACATGGTGACACATGCCTTTAATCCCAGCACTAACCATACAGATCTGGAGGTCTGTACAGACAGACAGGAAGTGATATAGCTGGGTGGAAAGAGGAAATGAGATTGCAGAACAGAAAGGCATGTAGGTATGGGTATACAGAAAGGTCTCTTTGGAGACTGAGGCAGCTGTAAGGTGATGTTGGCTGTGGTTTTTCATATTCCTCTGATCTCTCAGGTTTTTACCCCAATATCTAGCTCTGGGTTTTTTACTAATAAGACCATTTTGCAATTTGTCTTACACCACATTTCCTCTTTTTTTCTCTAAAATAATAAAAGAAGGTTATAACTGATACAAGAAAAATTATATACAGTAAGTACAATAAGTATATACAATATATACAGGCAATAAGTACATCAACGATGTCTAGTCCATTTGCATTTAACAAATTCAGAGAAAATACTCCATTATCTATCATATCTTTGTAAATCCAAAGGACTGTATCTAATTCACCTTCTATCCAAATTTGCATTACCAACCAAAACTATCTTTGGATGTCTTTCAAACTTACATACTTTACACCTCTTTAGTGAGTTTCTTTTCTGAATTTCTAAACAAAGAAAACTATAAGTATATAATCTTCAACTCCCTCGGAGATCCAAGAAGGAAATAATATTAACTGAGTAAGCAGGAAGGGTAAACAAGTGACTTCCAAAAAATTGTGAGAAATGACAGAAACAGCTGGCTGCCTGGACAATCACACAAGGTTCCTCTGCAAAGTTAGGGCATCCATCTTTGGCCTATAGATCTAGCATACCTGACAGACTCATCTGTGAAGCAGGATTTTCTGAAGGGCCTTCTACTTTGTCTTGGCAAGGTGCAGCAGTCCGTTCTTTTGTGTCCTGCTTGTCCATTTTGACAACATACTGTCAGTAGTGAAGGAAAGGGCATTTTCTTGCCCAGTGGCTAAGTTGCCACAAAGTAAACTCCCTAAGGAGTTTGTTCAATGCCCATCATCTCCTCTGAAGTAGACTGATGCTGCCAGGAGCAGACATATCTCATTGCCATAAAAAAAGAAAAAAATCCATATTATTAAAACATCTTAAATACCACATTCTATAGATCTCTGAAGTGTTTGAAGATGACCTGTCTATCTAAAATATATTTCTGTTTGACCTTGAAAACATACCTAATATGACAAGTTCAGTTGTAATAGGTGACTAACTACCAACTTGCATATTTTTTTATATCCTAATTAGTGTGTAATAATAACTTTCAAGTACTAGCAATTTGCCTTACATTGTTAAATGAGATGTATAGGTAAAATATCTTGAACAAGATTAGAAATATATCTATAATATTTTCTAATAAAAATCAATCTCAAATTTGTATCAATATACATAAAATATACAAAAATCCAATCCAATGTAAAATATTTAAAACTTGTAGTTGCTTTTTAAGAGTAGATTCAATAATCTACCTTTTTTATTTTATCATATCTATATTCTCTCTTTTTTCTTTTCAGAGTAGTTTTAGTAATCTACCATTTTATTCTATTATTTCTATATCTCTTTTTTAAGAGTAGATTCAATAATCTACCTCTTCTCTATATACTCTTTTTTTTTCCAAACAAGAATCCCGAATCTAATCTCCTCGTTTAGCCTTTTTTGACCATGATCAATTAACAACTTGTAACCAGCCATCCTAAACAATGACAATTATCTATAACCCATTGAATGACCAAAAATCATCCACCCTACCTCTTGGGAATGTGGGCATCCTTTTCTTAAAATTATTTCCTACTGTCTGGGGATCTTTGGGGGATCTTGGAAAGGAAAATTTTGAGGTTAATTATCAAGTCCTGGGAGAGTTAGTTGTGTCATTTGTCCAGTCTCTGCACAATGGGAAAATGCAGGGCTTATCTCAAGTCCTTGCTTGAGTAGTCTGTGAGGCTGCATCATCTCAGCTAACCATCTTGAAACTGTTCTGAGCAGTTTGTAGTCCAAAGCTGATCTTTGCACCCAAAGATGTTTGTCATCTTAGTGGTGTCCTGATGGAATTGTCATTGTGGGGCTCCATTATCTTTTTGGAAACTTCAAAGTCACTGTTAGGCATTGTCATGGTTCCCTGCAGAAAACTGATAGAGACTCAAACCCAAAACCATGTACAAGAAGCTAAATAAAGTCTTTTTTCTAGAATTAGTTAGTACTCTATATGACCATTAATATCATGACAAAATTTTATATATATATATATCTTGTAAAATTTAATATAACATTCATACTTTAAGAAAAGTTTTAAAGAGTCAATATAGAACCAAAGAATTATGAGATTAGTGGTAATAGAATAGTACCTTAAGTTTGGTTTTTCTTCTTTCCCATATCAGGTGGCTCTTCTGACATGACACAGAGATTTTGCATTTTCTTTTAACAAATATGCTTGGGTTTAGAGAAGGGGAGAGTTACACTCCAACTGCAAAGCCAGCTTTAATTTTTAATTGAACTGAGACTCCATAAAGACCATTTGTGTTATATACCCATGGAGAAGAGCAGAAACAAATATTTAGGGAGACATAGGAAATTTTATCCTGTTAGATATGTGATATACCAATAGGCCAATTTACTCTTTTTCTTGGGACATTTTTTTCTGAATGATTAGTCATTTTTCTTCAGGTGTCTCATTTGTCCAGTGTTCTTCAGATTCCTTAGCCTTCATTCTCCTGAAACAGAAACAAAAACCCTTCCCCAACCCTAACTTTGGGGAGGTTCCCTTTTGGTAGGTTATATCTGATTAAATGAAAAGCATTTGTTAGTGGTATAAGTTAATTTAAATTGAATGGTCATGCTGGTTGGTACCCTGGCCAGCAGGGTCCTCAACAGGGACATAAAGGGAGGGCCAGTTAATGAAAGGGACAAGAGTCACAAAGAATGAGAGCAAGACAGGATGTCTGATCAAGCTCCAAAATTTTATTTTTCTCTTAAAGCATATATAGGTAGGCAAAGGGGGTTGCAAGCAGGAAGGGACTTAATTATGGGGGTTGCAAGGAGGAAGGGACTTAATTATGGGCTGTTCGGCCAGCAGGGAATGTTGCTCTGAAGGTTATCTATCTATGCTTATCTAACTGCCTAATTGCCTAACTGCAGCTCGTTCACCTGATATCTGAGAAGAGGTTCTGGTGTCTGTGGGAAGAGGTTCTGGTGCTGTGGAGACTTAAGCAAGGCCTAGATCTATGAGAAGAGGAGAGAAGCCCAAATATGGCAGCATGTGTATCAAGGGTCACTTAGGCTTATGGCTCCCGTCAGGTTGATAAACTATCACCTCTTCTAATTAAGAGGTCTCTCTTGTTCATATCAAACCTTTATCAATTTTGATGATATTATAGCTTTTCTTCTCCTGTAAAAAGAAAAGCAAAACCTTGTCCCCAGTGTAACACATATCCTGGTTTCCATTCTGAGATCAGCACATCTTTAAAGTATATAGGCTGATTTAATTTTATAGTTTTTTTCTATTATCCAATGTCTCTCTGCAGCTGTTGTTCCTTTCTCATTAGCATTGAGAAAATTCAGAGTTGATCAAGCATTATTAATATATTCCTGGGTGTTTTTGTTACCCATTTCTGTTTATTTAGCATATTGCTTAGATTTTGATTTGATCTTCCTATGACTGCTTGCCTTGTAGGATTATGTGATATACCTGTCATATGCTTTATATTGTAATATTTTACCAGAGACATATGGTGGAGCATTGTCAGTTTTAATTTGTACACGTATACTTGTAATGGCCACAACTTCTAGCAAATGTGTGATTATAGTATCAGCCTTGTCAGGATCAGAACAGTTGCCCATTGAAATCCTGAATAGGTATGAATGGTGTGGTGTACATATTTCAATTTTCCAAATTCTGCAAAATGAAACACATCCATCTGTCAGATTTCATTCCTCTGAGTACCCTTTGGGTTACATCCTGCTGGTAGTGGAGTTTGGTTGTATAAAGAACAAATAGGCATTTCCTTATAATTACCTTGGCTTGTTGCCAGGTTATATATATAATGGATGCTTCCTATTCCTGATTATTTCTTGTAACTGGATAAATAACAAAGTTAATTGTGACTCACCAGGGATAAAATCTGCAGTTTCAATGTGTAAGACCACTCTTTTGGCATACTAATAGTCAGTAACTATGTTGAGAGGTTCCAAAAAAATCCATCAATACCATCAGAATAGCATATAATTCTGATTTTTTTAAACGAATTATAAGGACTTTGAACCACTTTACTTAAATTTTCTGATTTGTAACCCACCTTTTCTTGTTTGTTTGTGTCTGTATAAAACATAAGGGCTTCAGATATTAGTATTTCCTGTACAATGTAAGGCAGGACCCAGTTAGCTCTCTTTATAAGTTGAATTCTGTCACTTTTGGGATATTTGTTATTAATCTCTCCCAAAAAATTACTGCAAGCTCTTTGCCAAGGTTCACTTTCTGTCCATAATTTGTCAATGTCATCCTGAGTTAAAGGTACAACAATTTCTTTTTTTTTTTTTTTTTTTTTTTTGGTTTTTCGAGACAGGGTTTCTCTGTGTAGCTTTGCGCCTTTCCTGGGACTTACTTGGTAGTCCAGGCTGGCCTCGAACTCATAGAGATCCGCCTGCCTCTGCCTCCCGAGTGCTGGGATTAAAGGCGTGCGCCACCACCGCCCGGCATGGTACAACAATTTCTGCTGAGTCTATCTATTCCTGCTAATTGTTGAAGTCTCAATTTTCCTTTTAAAATCAACTCAGAGATCTTTTCCACATAAGTATTTAATTTTTTACTTTGTTCTATTTGTTAGAAATCTGCATTCTAATATAATATCTTCCCTCTGCATGAAAATTCCTGTAGGAGAATGATTAGAGGGTAAAATAACCAAAATGCAATCAAGCTTTGGATCCAAATGATCTGCATGTGCGTCCTATATTTCCTTTTCCACCAAAGCCAATTCTCTCTTAGCTTCAGCTGATAATTCTCTTGGATTATTTACATTTTTGTCACCTTCTAAGGTTTTGACCAAATTACTCAGTTCATCTTTTTTTTTTTTTACAAAAGCAGTCCATAGATTGGAAATGTCTCTGTATAATCTTTGAAAGTCATTAGGAGTCTGTAATTGATATCTCCTAATTTGCATCTTTTGGGATCTAATTTTTTATAGACCTATTTTATAACCTAAATAATTATTGGAATATCCTCTTTGTGTCTTTTCAGGAGCTATTTGTAGTCGCCAACAAGGCAACATTTTCTTTACTACCTCAAACATTCTTTCTAAAGTATCCACATTTGAATCAGCTAGTAAAATGTCATTCATGTAATAATAAATTATAGATTTAGGAAATTGTTTACGGATTAATTCTAATGGCTGTCTTAGAAAATATTGGCACAGGGTTGGGCCATTTAACATTCCCTGTGGGAGAACCTTTTATTGATAACTCTTGACTGGCTGGGAATTATTATATGTAGGTACCGTGAAGGCAAATTTTTCTCTGTCTTTTTCTTGTAAGGGTATTGAGAAGAAATTGTCTTTTAAATTCATAAATATAAGAGGCTATCCTTTAGGTAACAGAGTAGGCAAAGGAATTCCAAACTGTAGATAGTCCATTGGCTGAATTACCTTGTTAATAGCTCTTAGTTCTGTTACCATTCTCCACCTACCAGATTTCTTTTTAATAACAAATACATGAGAATTCCAAGGGCTGGTTGATTCTTCAATATGTTGAGCATTAACTGTTCTTGTACCAGCCTGTAGTTTCTCTGTTGTTAAATGCCATTGCTAAACCCATACAGGCTTGTCTGTTAACTTTTTTAAAGTTAGGGCCACTGGTACCTTTGAAAGATCAGCAGTTGTTGTACCCTGTTTTTGTACAATATGGATGGTTAGTGACTGTTCTTTATAATACCTTCTAATATTTTTCTCAGAAACATATGTTAGTTTATAGTTTGTTTCTGAGATTGGAGGAATGTTTATCTGGATATTCCATTGTTGCAATAAATCATGGCCCCATAGATTCATAGATTTATTAGCCACATATGGCTGTAGTTTTCCTCTCTGTCATTCTGGACCTATACATTTGATGCATCTCATGCTGTTTCACTTGAGATAATTTTCTTATCTCTAAAAGCTGAATATTTACCTCCTGAAGAGGCCAATTTCATTACCAAGAGTCTGTATTGTTCTGTCTACACCTGTGTCTATCAGACCTTCAATAAGAATGTCATTCTTTTTTTAAATTTTGGTCTTTGTTCATTTATTGAAGTTTGCCAAAAAATTCACTGTATGGTTTCTCCTGAATTTTCTGTTCTCTCTTCTATAGCTGTTCTATCACCCTGAGTAGTATGTTTTTTTGTTTGTTTGTTTGTTTTTTGTTTGTTTGTTTTGTTTTTTTTAACAATAAGCATTAGGTTCTTTAATCGCTCTAAGAAGGGGTTTCTCCTATGATGATAGGAAAGGACTGAACCAAATTTGTCACGGAGGCCTACAAGAGGCCCCTCAGAGAATTTCCTAATGGCAAAGGCAAAGGATTACCTTGTCTGTTCCTTTTTGATCAACATTTGTTAGTCTAATGTTTGCCTTTACCACACCTTCTGCATAATCCAGAAGGGAGGAGCATTCTGTTGCCATTGTTCATTCTGTTGCCATTGTTCCTTGATAAAACATCATTTCTAGGAATGCCCTATTTATAGTCCCATTTTAGGTGACCTTGTTTACCACAATTGAAACCCTTAACATTATTATTTTTCTTCAAACTTCTGGAAATTACCTCTCATAGCCAAGTATCATCATGGTCATAAGATTCACTATTAATTGTATCTCTGATCCAGTCCTTCAAAGGTGCTGATCTCCACTTTAATGGCCTAATTATCCTTTTGTATTGTGCATTAGCATTTTTCAAAAGTTAGAGATTCAATTATTATCTGTCCAGCTTCTGAATTTGTTGTCATTCTATTTACCACTGGATACAGCCTTTATAAGAAATCTGTGAAGGTATTTCTGGGGGCCCTGTATAAGTTTTGTAAATGACTCAGTTTTCTCTCCTACTTCATTTCTGTTCCAAGCATTCAAGGCTGACATTCAGCATAAAATTAGGGTATGATCATCATATAAAGATTGTCTTTGTATATCAGTATAATCATCTTCTCCAAGAAGTTGATCTTGGGAAATTTCCATACTTCTAGATCTACTTCATTGTTCAATGGTCTTAGCTACATCTTTCTACCAGGCCCTCCACTGTACCTGGGGACCAACCTCTAAGACCACTGTAACCAAATCTTTTCAGTCTTGAGAAATAATTCTATTAGAAGTTGACCATGAATTTAATATGCTTCACAGAGAATGCATACCATATGATGCTATAGCTTCTTTGAATCTCTTCCAATTTAACATAGGCACAGGAGTCCAATCAGCTCGTACATAGTCTTGAGCTTTTATCAGTTCCTGTAAGGTTACTGGATAGATTAAGGTTGGCTGTTTGAAAGCCTTAGGCTGTTTCGCTGTAACCATATAATGCAATGCTGAGATTGGTTCACCTTTAAATTCCTCTGTCTGGGTCTGAATTTGTCTATGATCTGTTTTACAAGTTTTTCTAAAACTTGTATCTTGGCACACACATTAACCAACTTATTTAATGATAAAACAGAAATGATCAAACAAATAATATATATAATTGATATTATATCTATCCCATCAACATTAATTATCCTCTCACTTGGTTGTCCCTTTTTCAGCCTGCCTAACATGTTATCAAACAGAAACCAAACACCCTCCATTGTAAAAATGTTTTTCATTTTTTAAAGTGGGAAAAATTGTCTTTTAACTAATTTCTCCCTTTAATAAATCTTAATTGATTCACCAACTCTGCCAACTACGTAGAACAGTAGAAGCCCAACTGGGTTTCAAGGCAGCTACCTAGTTTCAAGGTAGTAGTAGCTCAAGATAGGGAACACCAAGAGAGAAGAAGTGAAAGATTCAGCCATCTGGATCCAGCTGATTAGGGACTCTGGCCTATGTGTGGTGGAGACTCCAGCTGCATGCAGCTCAGGACTAAGCTGGGACCTACAAGGCCACAGGCCATAGACTTTTTTTTTTTGTGAATTTGTGCCACACAAATGTTGGGTGCCAGATGTAACATGAATCTTAAAAGGTCTTATAATAAAAACCCACATCCAAATATTGGGGTGAAAGCTGAAAGATTAGAGAAGCAAAATAGCCAGCCACTAGCTTACCTCTATGAAATCCTCAGCTTCAAAAGAGTGAATTCCTGTTTCTTCACGCCTCATATACCTTTTTGTATCCTGCCATATTACTTCTGGTGTTAAAGGCATGTGTCACCACTGCCTGGTTCGGTTGCTCTCTTGTAGCCCAGTGTGGCCTTGAACTCAAAGAGATCCAGACAGATCTCTGAATCCTGGGTGATAGGATTAAAGGTGTGTGCCACCACTGCCTGACCTCTATGTTTAATTTAGTGGCTGGCTCTTTCTTCTGATTCCCAGGTAAGCTTTATTGGGGTACACAACATGGGGTACACCACAGCATACGATATTTAAAATATTTAACTTTTCTGGAGTGAACCATAACCATGCCTAACAGTGACCTTTGTGTCTCCAAAAGGAGGATGGGTTCTACAACAGCAATTCCACCTGGATTGTGGTAACACCACTAAGCTGACAAACACCACTGCAAAGTTTGGCTTTGGATTACAAACTGCTCAGGATCATTTTGATGTGGCTAGCTGAGATGATATAGCTTCACAGACTACTCTAGCCAGGGCTTGAGCTAAACCATGCATTTTTTCCATTATGCAAAGACTGGACAACAAATGATACAACTAGCTCTACTAGGACTTGATAATTATTTAAATTCTTTTTCACAGGCCTCTAAAGATACCATCACCTCCAGCCAGTAGGAAGTAGTTTTAAGAACATGACACCCATATTCCCAAATATGCATAACCCACTGAGTGACCAATAACCACCCATATTCCCAAATAAAATAAGTACATACAAATACATACAGGTAATAATTACATCAACAATATCTAGTCCATTAGAATTTGACAAATTCAGAAAAAATACTCCATTATCTATCATATTTTGGTGAGTCCAAAGGGTTGTACCTAATTCACCTTCTATCCTAATATGCATTACCAACCCCAAACTATCTTTTGGGACTAGATATTGTTGATGTAATTATAACCTGTATATATTTGTATGTACTTATTGTATTTGGGAATATGGGTGGTTTTTGGTCATTCAGTGGGTTATGTATATTTGTCATTGTTTAGGGGGTTAGTTTTTATTGATAATGGTCAGGAAAAAAGCTGAACAAAGGAGAATAGATTCAGGGTTCTTGTTTTAAAAAGAAAAAAGCGGGATATAAATATGATAGGATAAAAAGGTAGATTATTTAATCTACTTTTGAACCCAAAAAGCAACTACTAGTTTTAAATATTTTACATTGTCTTGGATTTGTGTATATTGACACAAAATAGAGGTTATTTTTTATACTGTATATATATGTTATAGAAATGATAGGATGAAAAGGGTAGATTATTAAATCTACTTTTAAATAAAAAAGGAAGTATTAGTTTTAAATATTTTACACTGATATGAATTTTTGTATATTAATACAATTTTTTGTATATTGATACAAATTTATTTTTGTTAGGACATACTGTACATACATTTCCACTCTTGTTCAAGGTATTGTACCTATACAGCTTATTTAACAATGTAATACAAATTCCTAGTCCTTGAAAATTATTATTACAAACTACTTAGGATAATAAAGAAATGCAGGTTAGTAGTTAGTCATCTATTACAATCAAACTTGTAGTCATATTAGGTATGTTTTCTAGGTCAGACAGATATATTTTACATAGACAGGTGGTTTTCAATTACTTCAGATATCTACAGAATATGGCATTGAAGATGTTTTAATAACATAGATTCTTATTTTTTAGGACAATGAGACATGTCTATTTCTGGCAGCACCAATGTACTTCATAGAAGGTGATGGGCATCAAAGAAACTCCACATAGAGTTTACTTTCTTTGTGTCAAAAGTTAGCAACTGGACAAGAAAGTGTGCTTGCCTTGGCTGCTGACAGTATGCTGTCCAAATTGGACAAACAGGACACAAGAGAAAGTGACTGTTGAACTTTGCTAAGACAAGGCAGTACAGCCCTTCAGAATATCCTATTTCACAGAAAAGTCTTCAGATATTCTAGGCATGTAGGCTGAAGATGAATGCCCCAACATCATAGAAGCACTTTGGATGACTGTCCAGGAAGCTAGCTGTTTCTCTCATTTCTCACAGTTTTTAGATGTCACTTGATTGCACTCTCTGCTTACTCATATATTTCCTTCTTGGATCTCTGATGGAGTTGAAGACTATATAGTTATAGTTATAGTTTTCCTTGTTAACAAATTCATAAAAGAAACTCACTAAAGATGTGTAAAGTGTATAGGATTGAGAGACATCAAAAGATAGTGTGGGGTTGGTAATGCATATTAGGATAGAAGGTGATTAGGTACAACCCTTTGGACTTACCAAAATATGATAGATAATGGAGTATTTTCTCTGAATTTGTCAAATTCTAATGGATTAGATATTGTTGATGTAATTATTACCTGTGTATATTTGTATGTACTTATTGTATTTGTTGTATACAGTTTTTTTTGTTTTTTGTTTTTTTGGTTTTTCGAGACAGGGTTTCTCTGTGTAGCTTTGCGCCTTTCCTGGAACTCACTTGGTAGCCCAGGCTGGTCTCGAACTCACAGAGATCCGCCTGGCTCTGCCTCCCAAGTGCTGGGATTAAAGGCGTGCGCCACCACCGCCCAGCTTGTATACAGTTTTTCTACATTAGTTTAAACCTTCTTTTTTTATTTTAGATAAAAAGAGGGAACCTTTGTGATACTTTGTTTGTGATCTGACAAATAAAGCTTGCCTGAAAATAAGAGAGTGGAGCTAGTCACTTGTAACAAGTAACAACCTTAGCGGTCTGGAGGTCTGTACAGACAAAAAACAGGAAGTAATATGGCTGGGAAGAGAGAAGAAGTGACAAAGCCGGGCAGAGACAGGAGCTTGGCCCTTTTTCAGTCTGAGGAGTTGGAGAGGTAAGAGGTGACTGCAGCTGTTCCTTTGTTTCTCTGATCTTTCAGCTTTTACCCTGATATCTCACTCCAGGTTTTTATTATTAAGACTAATTAGGATTTTGCTTGGTGCCATATGTAAATGGAGACTTTTCTCTGTCCTAACCCATCTCAGAGCCATTTCCAAATAATCATTCAGAGACTTGTTGATAAATTTTTGACCTATGCCTGTAGCTAGAGTTTTCCTGCCTTGCCCACAGTCAGGACAAATCTCTGTCACCCGCCAGTCCCACAGCTGCTCAGACCCAACCAAGTAAACACAGAGACTTATATTGCTTTCAAACTGTATGGCCGTGGCAGGCTTCATGCTAACTGTGCTTATAGCTTAAATTAGTCCATTTCCATAAATCTATACCTTGCCACGTGGCTGGTGGCCCACCGGCATCTTCACATGCTGCTGGTCATGGCGGCGGCTGCAGTCAGTCCTTCTCCTTTCCTGTCCTTTTATTTCTCCTCTCTGTTAGTCCCGCCTATCCTTCCTGCCTAGCCACAGCCAATCAGGTTTTATTTATTGATCAATCAGAACAACTTGACATACAGACCATCCCCCAGTACAGCCAAGGGCAGACCATCTCAGACACCTGCACTCAGGCCCATGGTCCTAATCATCCTCTATGCGGACCTGCTGGGTAACGCCACAAAGAACCCAAGAAGGGCTCCCACAGGACATACAGAACATCCCACAGCATATGACTCAGGCTTAATTAACTAGCTCTTATAACTTAAATTAACCCATTTCTATTATTCTATGTTTAGCCATGTGTCTCCTGGCTTTACCTATGTTCTAATATATCTTGCTCCTCAGGCAGATGGCTGGTCTCTGTATCTCTGCTTGGATTTCCCACCTATAATTAGGATCACACTTCAGGAGATATATAAAATCTTTTTCAGTTGGTGAGTGGATATGCAAATTGTGCTTAGTTTCTATAAAGGAATATTATTAAGTAATAAAAAGAACCATATTATCAGGACATAAACAACAGATGAATCCTTGTATTTTTTTCTCTTTTTTATTTTATTTTATAATACCATTCAGTTCTACATAACAGCCACAGATTCTCTTGCTCTCCCCTCTCCTGCCCCCTCTTCCCCCCAGTCCACCCCCCATTCCCATCTCCACCAGGGCAAAGCCTTCCCCGAGGACTGAGATCGACCTGGTAGACTCAGTCCAGGCAGGTCCAGTGCCCTCCTCCCAGATTGAGCCAAGCGTCCCTGCATAAGTCTCAGGTTTCAAACAGCTAACTCATGCAATGAGCCCAGGACCTGGTACCACTGCCTAGATGCCTCCCAAACAGATCAAGCCAATCAACTGACTGACGTATTCAGAGGGCCTGATCCAGTTGGCGGACCCTCAGCCTTTGGTTCATAGTTCATGTGTTTCCATTCGTTTGGCTATTTGTAGAGCTTGAAGTCAGGGATTGTGATGCCTCCAGAGGTTGTTTTTTTTTTTTTTTTTTTTTTTTTTTTTTTTTTTTTTGGTTTTTCGAGACAGGGTTTCTCTGTGTAGCTTTGCGCCTTTCCTGGAGCTCACTTGGTAGCCCAGGCTGGCCTCGAACTCACAGAGATCCACCTGGCTATGCCTCCCGAGTGCTGGGATTAAAGGCGTGCGCCACCAACGCCCGGCCCCAGAGGTTGTTTTATTGTACAGGATTCTTTTGGCTATCCTGGGTTTTTTGTTTTTCCATATGAAGTTGAGTATTATTCTTTCCAGGTCTGTGAAGAATTGTGTTCGTATTTTGATGGGGATTGCATTGAATCTGTAGATTGCTTTTGGTAAAATTGCCATTTTTACTATGTTGGTCCTGCCTATCCATGAGCATGGGAGATCTTTCCATTTTCTGACATCTTCTTCAATTTCTTTTTTCAGGGACTTAAAGTTCTTGTCATATAGGTCCTTCACTTGCTTGGTTAGTGTTACTCCAAGGTATTTTACGTCATTTGTGGCTATTGTAAAGGGTGATGTATCTCTGATTTCCTTCTCAGCTTCTTTGTCCATTGTATATAGGAGGGCTACTGATTTTTTTGAGTTGATCTTGTATCCTGCTATGTTGCTGAAGGTGTTTATAAGCTGTATCAGTTCCTGGGTGGAATCTTTGGGGTCACTCAAGTATACTATCATGTCATCTGCAAATAGGGAAAGCTTGACTTCTTCCTTTCCAATTTGTATCCCCTTAATCTCCTTATGTTGTCTTATTGCTCTGGCTAGAACTTAAAGTACTATATTGAATAAGTATGGGGAGAGTGGACAGCCTTGCCTCGTTCCTGATTTTAGTGGAATTGCTTTGAGTTTCTCTCCATTTAATTTGATGTTGGCTGTTGGCTTGCTGTAAATTGCCTTTATTATGTTTAGGTATGTTCCCTGTATTCCTGATCGCTCCAAGACTTTTATCATGAAGGGGTGTTGGATTTTGTCAAATACCTTTTCAGCATCTAGCGAGATGATCATGTGTTTTTTTTTTCTTTGAGTTTGTTTATATGGTGTATTACATTGACGGACTTTCATATGTTGAACTACCCTTGCATCCCTGGGATGAAGCCTACTTGATCATGGTGGATAATTGTTCTGATGTGTTCTTGGTGTCTTTTTGCCAGTATTTTATTGAGTATTTTTGCATCAATGTTCATGAGGGAGATCGGTCTGTAGTTCTCTTCCTTTGTTGTATCCTTGTTTGGTTTAGGAATCAGGGTAATTGTAGCCTCATAGAAGGAGTTTGGTAATGTTCCTTCTGTTTCTATTATGTGGAACAATTTAGAGAGTATTGGTATTAACTCTTCTTTGAAGATCTGGTAGAATTCTGTGCTGAAACCATGTGGTCCTGGGCTTTTTTTGGTTGGGAGACTTTTAATGACTGTTTCTATTTTCTTAGGGGTTATTGGACTATTTAAATAGTTTATCTGATCTTGATTTAACTTAGGTATGTGGTACCTATCCAGAAAATTGTCCATTTCTTTTAGGTTTTCCAGTTTTGTGGAGTAAAGGTTTTTGAAATATGACCTGATAATTTTCTGGATTTCCTCAATGTCTGTTGTTATGTCCCCCTTTTCATTTCTGATTTTGTTGATTTGGATTCTCTCTCTCTCTCTCTCTCTCTCTCTCTCTCTCTCTCTCTCTCTCTCTCTCTCTGTCTTTTGGTTAGTTTGGATAAGGGCTTGTCATTCCTGTTGATTTTCTCAAAGAACCAACTCTTTGTTTCATTAATTTTTTGTATTATTCTCTTAGTTTCTAATTTATTAATTTCACCTTTCACTTTGATAATTTCCTGGTGTCTATTCTTCCTGGGAGACTTTGCTTCTTTTCGTTCTAGAGCTTTCAGGTGTGCTGTTAAGTCACTAGTGTGAGATTTCTCCAACTTCATTATGTGGGCATTTAGTGCTATGAATTTCCCTATTAGCACTGCTTTCATAGTGTCCCATAAGTTTGGGTATGTGGTGTCTTCATTTCTGTTGATCTCTAGGAAGTCTTTAATTTCTTTATTTATTTCTTCCTTAACCCATTGGTGATTCAGTTGAACATTATTCAGTTTCCATGAGATTGTAGGTTTTCTGTAGTTTTTATTGTTGTTGAAATCTAACTTTAAACCATGGTGGTCTGATAGAACACAGGAGGTTATTCTAATTGTTTTGTATCTGTTGAGATTTGCTTTGTGGCCAAGTATGTGGTCGATTTTAGAGAAAGTTCCATGGAGTGCTGAAAAGAAGGTATATTCTTTTTTGTTAGAATGGAATGTTCTGTAGATATCTATTAGGTCCAGTTGGGTCATGACATCAGTTAAGTCCTTTGTTTCTCTGTTAAGTTTTGATTTGGGAGATCTGTCCAGTGGTGAAAGTCGGGTGTTGAGATCTCCCACTATTAGTGTGTGGGGTTTTATATGTGGTTTAAGCTTTAGTAATGTTTCTTTTACATATGTGGGTGCCCTTGCGTTTGGGGCATAAATGTTCAGAATTGAAACTTCATCTTGGTGGATCTTTCCTGTGATGAGTATGTAATGCCTTTCTTGATCTCTTTTGATTGATTTTAGTTTGAAGTCTATTTTGTTGGATATCAGGATGGCTACACCCACTTGTTTCTTAAGACCATTTGATTGGAAAGTCTTTTCCCAGACTTTTATTCTTAGGTAGTGTCTGTCTTTGAATTTGAGATGTGTTTCTTGTATGCAGCAGAAAGATGGGTCCTGCTTTCGTATCCATTCTGTAAGCCTGTGTCTATTTATAGGTGAATTAAGTCCATTGATACTAAGGGATATTAATGACCAGTGATTGTTCGTCCCTGTTATTTTTGGTGGTAGTGTGTGTGTACTTCTCTTCTTTGGGGTTTACTGATGTGACTTTATCTATTGCCTGTGTTTTTGAGTGTGTATCTGACTTCCTTAGGTTGGAATTTTCCTTCTAGTGCTTTCTGTAGGGCTGGGTTTGTGGATAAGTATTGTTTGAATCTGGCTTTGTCTTGGAATGTCTTGTTCATTCCGTCTATGATGATTGAAAGTTTTGCTGGATATATTAGTCTGGGCTGAGATCCATGGTCTCTTAGTGTCTGCATTACATCTGTCCAGGACCTTCTGGCTTTCAAAGTCTCCATTGAGAAACCGGGTGTTATTCTGATGGGTTTGCCTTTATAGGTCACTTGGCCTTTTTCCTTTGCTGCTCTTAATATTCTTTCTTTATTCTGTACATTTAGTTATTTAATTATTATGTGGCAAGGGGACTTTTGGGGGGGTCTAGTCTTTTTGGTGTTCTATAGGCTTCTTGTATCTTTATAGGCATTTCCTTCTTTAAGTTGGGAAAGTTTTCTTCTATGATTTTGTTGAATATATTTTCTGTGCCTTTGAGTTGGTATTCTTCACCTTCTTCTATCCCTATAATTCGTAGGTTTGGTCTTTTCATGGTGTCCCAAATTTCTTGGACATTTTGGTTCATGACTTTGTTGGCTTTAGTGTTTTCTTTGACTGATGAAACTATTTCTTCTACTGTATCTTCAATGCCAGAGATCCTCGATTCCATCTCTTGCATTCTGTTGGTTATACTTGTATCTGAAGTTCCCGATCTTTTACTCAGATTTCCTATTTCCAGCATTCCCTCTGTTTGTGTCTTCTTCATTTTTTCTATTTCCCTTTTCAGGTCTTGGACTGTTTCCTTTATTAGTTTCATTGCTTTTTCATGATTTTCTTTCAGTACTTTATTTTTTTCTTCCAGGACTTTATTGTTTTCTTCCAGGACTTTATTGTTTTCTTCTAACTTGTTTGCCTTTTCCTCTAGTTGTTTATAGTGTTCTTCCCATTTTTTTTTGTCTTTTCCTCTACTTAAGCCTCTACCTTCCTCATGATGTTATTCATATGACTGTTTTCTTCTGCTTCCAATTTTTGATGTTCAGGTCTAGATGTTGGAGGTGGACTAGATTCTGGTGAGGCTGTATTGCTCTTCATTTTGTTGTATGTACTTCTGCCTTGATGTCTGCCCATCTCCTTGTGGTTTGTTCTTGGTCTTATCAGCACACTTGGTTCAGACAGTGCTGACAGATTTAGGAAGTCTCTCTCTCTTGTCCAGATGGGAGTTCTCTTGTCCAAATGGGAACTCCGGAGCAGGATGGAAGCTCTTTTCTGGAGGTGAAGTCTGGGGCAGGATGGGAGCTTTTGTCCAGAAGGGAAGTCCAGGGCAAGATGGGAGCCCTCTCAGGTCCAGAAGGGAAGTCCAGGGCAAGATGGGAGCTGGGGGCCAGTCTCTAAGTTCCAGGAAGTGGCTGGGGTCTCAGGCAGATGGGCATGGGGCCAGGGCATGGAGATTGCAGGGGCTGCCAGGGGTCTTAGAGAAGGGGATCTTTCCCAGTGGGGTTAAAAGAGGACTTGCCCTGTGGCCAGAACCTGGGGCCAAGTTGGGCAGGTCTTCCCCGAAGTGGCTGGTGTCCAGGGATGGGGTCCAGGCTGGGCCCGGATACTCACCTCTGGTCCAGAAGGGAAGTCGGGGGCAGGATGGGAGCTGGGGGGCTGAATCCTGTGTATTTTTAGTGTGAAAGAAGCTCATATGTAAAAGCTGTACAGTGTACAATTGTGTGGAATTATGCTAGCTTAGTAAACATAGGGATTGTGGATTTTCTACCAAGATTCATTACTTCATTATCACTAAGTTGTCAACTAGGTATCTTGTACCAGGCATGATTTCCCTCTTCTTGGTCATGCCTGAAGTTCAATTAGAGAGCTGCTGATTAATGACAAGGTATGTATGCCACTACTGTACCTTTAGGCCTATTGTGCCACTCTAGTCATTGATGTGGTTGACAGTAGTCACAGCAGTCCTGGGTAGGACTGTTGGTTGCCTCCATTTTTTAGAAGCTGACATGGTGCCTTCTGTTACCATTGAAAACTAGTCATCAGTGAGGAAATAAACATTCAGGTCATTTCTAGCTCAGGGGTCTCTGAGTCCCATTTCAGAAGTACATTGTGTCTTCAACAATAGAGATTTATCTTTAACCTTTGGGGGGAAACCAAAGTCAATGATGATCAGTCATGTATTTTGGAGGTCTCTTGAATGTACCATCAACAACCATAAAAAGTGGCTTCCCATGGCTGTTAGGATTTTTATTAGATGGCTCACATTCTTTTTTTTTTTTTTTACTTTAAATTTTAGGATTTTTATTTATAAAATGAATTGACACTTGTTTTACACAAATTAAAAAAACCTGAACTCTTAAAAATAGGAATAATTTCTCACACTTTTGGGATCAGCTTTTATGCAACCAAGAGAATTCAAAGGTGATGTTTTCCTTCTTCATTAGTCCTAGTCACTTGTACATGTCATGGCTGTGTCTTCCCAAGTAACAGAGCTGAGCTGTGGTCAGCTCAGGCATCTATCAGGTCAGGTTTGAAGGGGCAAGATCTCATTAATGCAATAGGGATGTAGTGCCATCATCAGGTTCACACCACAGCAGGAGTCCTTTTACTTCATGGCCAGGAGGAAGTCCTCCTTCATGCCTTTGGTGGAGGGTGGCTTCCATTTATTTTTTCTTTATTAAGAAATTTTCTACTCATTCCACATACCATCCACAGATACACCTCCTCCCTCCACCCAGCCCCCAGCCCTCTTTCCTAAGCCACCCTGCATTCCCACATCCCCCATATTGAGGTCTCCCATGGGGAGTCGGCAGAGCCCAGCTCACTGAGCCTAGGCATGTCCAAGCTCCTTCCCACTGCACCAAGGCTGTGCAAGGTATCACACCACAGGCACCAGATCCCCAGAAGCCTGCCCATAGATCAGGGACAGATCCCTATCCCCCTGCTGGGTGACCCCCAAACAGTTCAGACAAACAACTGTCTTCCATATCCAGGGGGCCTAGTCCAGTCCTATGGGGGTCCAATAGCCACCAGACCACAGTTCATGGGCTTCCACTAGTGTGGCTGGTCATCTCTGCACATCCTCCCATCATGATCTCGACATCCCTCACCTGCAGTATCTCTCCTCTCTCTCATCAATTGGATTCCCAGAGCTCAGCCTGGTACCTGGTCGTGGATCTCTGCATCTGCCTCCATCAGTCATTAGACAAAAGCTCTGTGGTGATGGTTAGGGTATTCACTAGGCTGGTCACCAGAATAGACCAGTCCAGGCACCCTCTGGACCACTGCCAGCAGACCAAGGTAGGGTCATCCTTGTGGATTCCTGAGAGCCTCCCAAGCACCCTGCCTCTTCCTATTCCCATGATGTCCTCATCTATCATAGTATCTTCCTCCCTGCCCTCCCACTCTGTCCCTGTTCCAGCTTGACCCTCCCATTTCCCTATATTCTCATCCCCCACTCCTCGCCCTCTGCCATCCCCACCCACCCAGTTCACTCATGTAGATCTCATCCACTTCTCCCTCTCAGGGTCATCCATGTGTCCCTCCTAGGGTCTTTTCCTGTTAGCTAGCCTCTCTGGAGTTGTGGGTTGCAGTCAGACCATGTCTTCCCTCACATCTAGTGTCCACTTATGAGTGAGTACATACTGTTTGTCCTTCTGAGTCTGGGTTACCTCACTCAAGATGATATTTTTCTAGTTCCATCCATTTGCCTGCAAATTTCATGATATTGTTTGTTTTTACTGCTGAGTAGTAATCCATTGTGTATATGTGCCACATTTTCTTTATCCATTCTTTACTTGAGGGGCATCTAGGTTGTTTCCAGGTTCTGGCTATTATGAATAATGCTGATATGAACCTAGTTGAGCATGTGTCCTTGTGGTAAGATTGAGCATTCATTAGGTATAGGCCCAAGAGTGGTATAACTGGGTCTTGAGGTAGATTGATTCCCAATTTTCTGAGAAACTGCCATACTGATTTCAGAGTGGTTGTACAAGTTTGCATTCCCACCAACAGTGGAGGAGTGTTCCCCTTGCTCCACATCCTCTCCAACATAAGCTGTCTTCAGTGTTTTTGATCTTAGCCATTCCGACAGGTATAAGGTGGTATCTCAGACTTGTGTTGATTTGCATTTCTAAGGATGTTGAGCAATTACTTAAATGCCTTTCAGCCATTTGAGATTCTTCTGTTGAGAATTCTCTGTTAAGATCTGTAGCCCATTTTTTAATTGGATTGTTCAGTATTTTGAAGTCTAGCTTTTTGATTTCTCTATATATTTTGGAGATCAGCCCTCTGTCAAATGTGGGGTTGGTGAAGATCTTTTCCCATTCTGTAGGCTGTTGTTTTGTCTTATTGAATGTATCCTTTGCTCTACAAAAGCTTCTCAGTTTTAAGAGGTCTCATTTATTAATTGTTTCTCTCAGTGTCTGTGCTGCTGGTGTTATATTTAGTAAGTGATCTCCTGTGCCAATGCATTCCAGACTACTTCCTATTTTCTCTTCTATCAGGTTTAGAGTAACTGGATTTATGTTGAGGTCTTTGATCCACTTGGACTTGCGTAGATGAAACCAACTGTCTTATTAAATAAGAAACACAGAACCAATGTAAAAGAGAAAGCCAAGAGGTCAGAGCTCAGAGCTAAAATCTTACTCTTCCTCCTGTGGTGCTCCTAGCTCTCCGAAAGAGACCTACTTCCTGTGTGTATGTCTTTAAATAGTCTTTCTGTTCTGCCTTCTCATTGGTTGTAAACCCAAACACATGACTGCCTCGTCACTGCCTGTAAGTACAGCCCTCCAGGTTTTAAAGGGTGTGTCTCCAATGCTGGCTGTATCCCTGAACACACAGAGATCTACCTAGCTCTTCTACCAAGTGCTGGGATTAAAGGCGTGTGCCACCAACGCCATGCTCTATGGCTCTAATAGCTCTGACCCCCGGGTAACTTTATTTATTAATATACAATTAAAATCACATTTCAGTACAAATAGAATACCACCATATTCTTGAGTTTTGTGCACCGTGACAAATATGGATCTATTTGCAGTCTTCTACATGTTGACATCCAGTTATGCCAGCACCATTTGTTGAAGATGCTTTCTTTTTTCCATGGTACAGTTTTGGCTTCTTTGTTGAAAATTATATGTCCATAGGTATGTGGTCTTTAATTCAGTTCCATTGGTCCACATGTCAGTTTTTATGCCAGTACCAAGCTGTTTTTATTACTATAGCTCTATACTAGAGCTTGAGGTCAGAGATCATGATGCCTCCAGAGGTTGCTTTATTATACTGAATTCTTTTAGTTAGGTTTTTTGTTTTCCCATATAAAGTTAAGTATTGTTCTTTCCAAGTCTATGAAGAATTGTGTTGGGATTTTGATGGGGATTGCATTGAATCTGTAGATTGCTTTTGGTAAGATAGCCATTTTTATTTTTACTATGTTGATTCTACCTATCCATGAGCATGGGACATCTTTCCATTTTCTGATATCTTCTTCAATTTCTTTCCTTTGAGACTTAAAGTTATTGTCATGCAGGTCTTTCACTTGCTTAGTTAGAGTTACCCCAAGGTATTTTATATTATTGTTGGCTATTGTAAAGAGCAATGTTTCTCTGATTTCTTTCTCAGCCCATTTATCATTTGTATATAGGAGGGCTACTGATTTTTTTTTTTAATTAATCTTGTATCCTGGGGTGGCTTCCATTATTAAAGGATATTTCACCTGAAATCCATCTCAATGAATCCATCAAACCTGAAATGACTATTTTTTATTTAAAATAATTCTATATAATCCACATTTACAAAACACAAATGGTTACTTCTGTTTCTGAAAGAAAGTTTTTTGTTGTTTAAATAGTATTTCCAATTCTTAGTGATAGAAACCTGGCTAAATTCTAAGTGTTTAAATATTACCCCAAATTTTATTTTGTTCTACAATCCCAAATATTCCATGACAAGCTAAAAAATTGACTTCATAAAAGACAGATAGCAAATTTCAGCTCTTTTACCTGTGCACAGCTAAGGAAAGGTTAAGACATCAACCACTGGTATTCACTTCTCATTTTGACATTATCACATCCTACTCTGGCCATAGATCTCTATCTTATACAGCTCCATCTGTAACACAGAAGGTTTCAATATTCGTTAACATGAGATCATTTATCGATTAAAATGTAACTGTTTTTATCAACATGCCTCTACATCTTTCTAAGACTGGTTTGACTTTCTTGTCTCCTGGAGATGAAGGAGCATGTGAGGTAGCCATGGATGTGGTACACACTGCTGCATCTTTCTGAGACTGGTTGACTTTCTGGTCTTCTGGAGATGAAGGAGTATGTGACATAGCCATGGGTGTGGTACACACCTCTGCATCTTTCTGAGACTGGTTTGACTTTCCCATCTCCTGGAGATGAAGGAGCATGTGAGGTGCCCTGGATGTGGTTAGTTGTTTTTATATCATGTTTACTTCTAGGGGAGTTCTCAGTGGTAGCAGGCTAGGGAATGGAGAAAGATGCATCAAGGTTAACACATGAAAAAGAGCAGTTGGCTGAAGGACTGGAAACCTTGGTCTATGTGAGAGTGCTGTGGGATGGTCTGTATGTCAAATTACACTGATTGGTCAATAAATAAAACACTGATTGGCCAGTAGCTAGGCAGGAATTATGGGTGGGACTAACAGAGAGGAGAATTAAGGGAACAGGAAAGGAAAGGGAGACATTGCTAACCACCAACAAGCAGCATGTGAAGATACCGTTAAGCCACGAGCCATGTGGCAAGGTATAGATTTATGGAAATGGATTAAGTTAAGCTATAAGAACAGTTAGCAAGAAGCCTGCCACGGTCATACAGTTTGTAAGCAATATAAGTCTCTGTGTTTACTTGGTTGGGTCTGAGTGGCTGTGGGACTGGGGAGTGACAGAGATTTGTCCTGACTGTGGGCAAGTCAGGAAAACTCTAGCTACATGAGAGGGAGCAGAGAGGAAAAGCCTTGTGAGTTTTGAATGCAGGAGAAGGCAGGTGCCCATGTGAAAAAACCATGATGGGCATGATGTTGGAGACCAGGGACTCTTGAGTCCAGAGCCTATCCCAGCTCTCTAGCCTACTTCCATGCTTTAACACCATTGTCTTCCTTAATAAATGGTCTCCATTTCTGTCAGTATCCACACATCCTTGATACAATTCTTTGTTATGTGATAAAAAAAAAAAATCTAGAAATCTCAATGGGTACCATTTGAACTCTGATCCATACTGATAGCACTCAATCTATGTTTATCCCAACTAAGAATAGAAATGGGGAAGGCTAATTTATTCCATGAAGGGAAGAAACATCACAGAACCTCCCTACTCCAGGTTGTGTGAATCCTCATCAATTAGCTCATCATAGGGTCATCCCCAGAACCTGACACTAAGCTGTTCTGGGGTGGGACTAGAAATAGAGATGTGTGTGATGGTGTCCTGACCCATTTCCATCACTTGTCATGTTTTACTAGTCAATGATTGCTGTTTAGGTAAGTAGAGCTACTACTTAATCTGTGGCTCTTTTGTGACATAGGACATTGTATTCCAAATCAAAAGTGACATCTAAGGATGTGATTGGCAAGTTGACTGGACCTTCTGTTCCTTGTGTTAAAAGACCAGGACCCATAAACTCTTCAGTATGTAATTTAGTAGTCTGTGATTTGAATCACTGCAGTGAATCTAATCATCTTGTCAAGATCCAAATACGTCCAGAAAAACTAAACATTACCCTCTTGGTGTTTGTTTGAGGGTATTACTTAATTTGAGAAAGCAATTCCCTTCCCCAAGCTTCAGTAGTTACTTGAACTGGAAGGTCATTTTTTCTCAAAGGATACTCTTTCTCTCATCAGCTTCAGTTAGTATACAGTGCACTTTCATGGAAATAGATTTCTTCTAACGTCATTGTTTCTTTAAAAGCACATCATCATTTAGGAATTTCTATCCTCATTTATTACTTAAGTATCTTAGCAGAATATGGATTACCCAGGGGTCCAGGGGTTAGCTATGTCCGGTGTGGGATATCTGAGGGAAAAAAAATCTATGTACACTATGTTCTTATGTCTGTGAATTTTATTCCTCTAAGACAAAACTCTATCAATACAGCTATAGCTCCATCAGGCATTCAGGATAAGAAAATATATACACACCAACCTCTTTATCCATCTACTTTATTTCTCTGGGATGAAACTCTGTCTCCATAGCTTCAGTTCCATCAAGTTCCCTAGCTCGTAGCCCTGCTAATGACTATACTCCTATGCTTCCAGCCTCATCTTTGTCCTCTGTATCCTCTTTTTCTATCTCTACTACTCTCTACTCCTTGAACTCAGAAAACTCTACCTGAGATCTGTTTACCCTCTGTGGAACCTCTGTCTTCCTCTCTTCTCTCTCACCATGCTGTTCTGTCTGTCTCTACAGAAGATGCCTGCCCTTTCTTTCCCCGGGCAGGGATTCTCTGCCTCCTCAGCAATGTTATTCTAACTCTCACCTTGATATGTAGAAACCTCTTTTCTTCTCAATCAGTTGCCCTGGAGATCTGCTAGGCCTCGGGTCTGAGCTTCATTGGCACAAGAAACAAAGCTATGCCTCTTTGGCCAGCTTGTCTTTGCTTCTGTGACCTTATCCAGGTACTGGATCCAGCAGGGAAGTTACCTAGAAGTTCAGCAGGTCTGAAAATATTTGGCCACGCAAGAATTTCATAGTAGAAGACAGCTGACATATTAAAGACTGGATAATGTTATGCCCAAGTCACCCCCAGAGAGACTACCAAAGACCAAGGATGTCCAGAATGCAACAGCAAGGTTTATTGTAAGCGCACAGTGCAGTACAAGTCAGCAGGGAACTCATCCCTAGTGAGGCAGGGAGGAGTTCCTCTTTCTTTGTGAGGCTATCTTTTTAAAGGCAAAAACCACAAGTCCTTCTAGGTTGTGGGGGAGTTAGTACGGGTGCAATTCTAATTGGCTAAATCTTCCCCAGGCCTCCATGCTATCTTATTTTAGTTTGTCCATTTGCTTTGTCAGAACTTTTATAGCCCATCTCTGGAGTTGAGACATGCCATCTCCGGAGTTGGGACATCCTGTGGTTATTCAGTCACCACCAGATGGCCTGGCTTTTGTCGGCATTTGGGGCACTCTATGGTTAATTAGTTCCTACCAGATGGCTCTTCAAACATCCTGACTTTGTACTTTTGAGTTCCTGGGGCTGGCACCATCATTTCTGGGAGCTTGAAACTGGCCGGGGTCTATCTATATTAAGATATCTATATTAAGATACTAAGCCTCCTTCTTTGTCTTAGTGAATAGTGAGGGTCTAACATCAAATATTCATAATAAATGGCTTGCCTTTTGACAGACCCTTGGCTGGCCAAAGTATGGCTTTAATACACAGCTGAACCTCTATAATATATTCTTGTGGCCCACAACAGCAGAACAAGATAACAACACTAGCTTAATCCATAGAGCACTAAATATATATGCATATATTATAAACTCCTTTTACATTTTTTACTGAGTAATAAAAAGCAATGCAATATGATAGTGTGGCCGAGGGGACTTGTGGTAGTGGTGTCACACAGGTACAGACTAGGCGAAATAAAACTTCGCATGTAGAATAGGTAGGTGAGGAACCAGGAGGAAATAACTGTCCTGTAATTTTTATTGGGACAAAGGGTGTTGAAAGGACTCACTTTTTGAAAAATACCTTTACTTTGTGTTTGTATATATATTTGTGAGTTTTGTATGTGAATGTATACCCACATGAGTATAGGTATGGAGTAGTAGTGGAGGTCAGGGGACAACTTCTGGGAGTTGGATCTTGTCTTCCACCTCATTTCTGATGCAGAGTCTCTGTGTTTCTGAAACTCTGTGTACACCAGACTGGCTGGTCCAGATGATTCTTCTGTCCCCATCAGCCATTTTATTCTAGGAGTGCTGGGATTCCAGATATATTCACTAGTACACGTGCCATTTTACCTTAGTTCTGGGGATCAGATTCTGTAGCAGTCTTCAGACTCACATGGCAAGTGATTTTCTTTTTTTCCCCCCACATAGCCATCTCCCTTGACTGAGGACTGAGAGGACTCACATTCTCTAACTGAACTCACCACATTTAAGATCTCTTTCTTCCAGGCCTCAGTTCCTAGCTATCTCATTTGTACTTGTATGTGTATGTGTTGTGTGTGTGAGTGTATGTGTATTGTGTTGTGTGTTATGTGTGTGCATGTTGTGGTGTGTGTGTGTGTGTGTGTGTGTGTGTGTGTGTGTGGTTTCTTTGTTTCTTTCTCTTTGTCTTTGTGTCTCTCCAACTCTCTCTCCCTCCCTTCCTCCCTCCCCCCTCTCTTCTGGCAAATATTATTTTTTGTTCCTACTAAGCTTACTTTTTTCTGAAAATGTTTCTTATCTATTTCTTTGATGTCTTTTGCTTGCTTGACCTGAGAACACAGAGTTTGCTGTCTTCAGCCTTCTCAACAGGTGTCTGCTGAGTGAACTCATCCATTACCAGGACCACAGCTCCCACTAATGTGCTCATGAGCCTGGAATCTAAATGGGTCAGACAAAGGAAAGCTGGACTGCTTTATGGACACTTTGGGGTAATAATGTGGAAAGATAACTTCAGGTAGATTATGAACGAACACTCAATATATTTGATTACAAAGTTGATTTATAGGCTCTACCTATTAAAGAAGAAAATTAACCTAAGGCAATAAATTTACAGGATAGAGAAGATAATGGAATTACTGAAATTAAGATCAAGGAGTCAACGTGCCAGAGCTCAGAGATGGTCCCTTTCCCAAAGAAGGAGCAGAGTCCTATTGCCCTACAGCATCTGGGGAGCCCATACTAAAGTCATGCCATAGTGCTAAACAGGGTATCAGGCTTGCTAGTAAGGGGAGCAATGAGAAAACAACAATAAACTTCAGGAATTCTGCATCACTTATAAATCCCATTGTTAGCCTGTTTCAGAGTATCAAGATGAGAGGAGCAGGAAGACAAGAAATCACATGTGATGCTCTAAGACTTTCTTGCAGACTTAGTGGGCTGTTTGAACTGAGATGTCAAAAGCAAGCCATGCTTTCTCACTGAGTGGGCTGTGCCTGTGGCTCTCACATGTGACAAAGTGGAGTTCAGCTGTGGGAGGTTACCAGGGCTCAGGATTGGGTCCATACGGAGTACTGGATTAACTTTCACACTGAAAACATAAGGAATAAGAGAGCCTCCTTGAGAGAACAAAGTGCCTGACGTCAAGGCGAGGGTTTACTTACAACCTGGTATTAGAATTCAGATTACTGTCTTGTGGGCCATCATAGCCTACAGCCTCTGAAAATGTGAAGGGATTAGAGAAATTTAAGAAAGTTTTTGTATCTGAAAATGACTTTAATAACACTTTGCCCTAACTAAGTAAACATCATTTATTAAACAGAATACCATAATTCCCAGGCAATGCTGTAAGTTTTCAAGAGTGGCTGACAAATGTTTCATTTCCCCTTTGCTGTTTTATTCCCTAGAGCCTGTTCAGTATTGCTGGCTGCAGGGACAATTCACTCTTTACAAAAGTCTCTGAATTTAGGGTTGAGCTGCACAGAAAAGCATTCATCACACATAAATAAACAGCCCGATTACTGTTTTGGAAACACTGAAAGTCTTGGAAAAAGAACTGGAATGCATTCTCTCTTTAAAGACTGTAATGTCCTTGCAGTGTAGGCCCCGACAGCTGGGAAGGCTCCCTGGCCTCTGTTCTAGGTAACTCTTAGCTTGTTCCTCTCTGAGAAACTAAATAATCTTTCCACGGGGCTTATCCTTCTCAGAATTTTCTTTCTCATCTAGTTTTCTTATTAACTTAGAAATATTTAAAGATATTATAAGCAAATTGAGTAAAATTTCATTACAGATTTGGTGATGAAGTCAACCTGTGTGTTACACAGGTTCCATCGGAAACTATCCAGGAACATGCTAGAGACTGAACTTTCCTTGTTGTCTCCAGGTTTCTTTTTATTATGCTACCTAAAATTTTATGCTGATAATATTTGATTCCCCAAAATGAATACCCAGGGAACACAAACACATATGGGAATGTTAGGTGGCATATAAATGTTTATGTACCGCCGTGAGTTTAATCAGGTTCCTTCCCTTCTGTACTCAGCAAGCCCCTGAAATAAGAATATGTCTGGAGAAAGGAAATTAAAGAACTTAGCAACATGTGACATTTGCACTGTTGAGGACAAGACCTAAGGGTATCATCCAATAGGACTGTATGAACACCAAAGAGAGATTTACTAAACTTTGAAAAAATATTTTTATAATTTGTTGTTTGATGGTGTGCTGGGTAGTTGCATGTCAGCTTGACACAAGTGAATTTTAACTGAGAAGAGGGAACTTCCATTGAGAAAAATGACCCCCATAAGAATGGGCAATAGGCAAGCTTTTAGAGCATTTTCTTAGTTGGTGATTAATTTGTGAAGGCCCAGCCCATTGTGAGTGGTGCCATCCTTGGGCTGGTGGTCCTGGGTCCTACAAGAAAGTAGGCTAAGCAAGCCATGAGGAACAAGCCAGTAAGCAGCAATCATCTATGGCTTCATCAGCACCTGCCTCCAGACTCCTGCCCTGACTAACATCAGTGGTGAACCATGATGTGAAGTGTAAGAAAAACAAATCTCTTTTACTCAGATTGCTTTGGGCCATAGTGTTTCAACACACCAAGTATATTTCTAACTAAGACATGTTTAGTCACACGCACAACCCAGCTTCTTAGTACCACATTCTCAAGTTGACTATCTTATTGCTGTGACCAAATAACTGACAGAAATAACTTTGGATAAGAAATAAATGTTCCTATTGCTGTGATTAAAATATCCATCAAGAGGTGCTGTAGGACAGGGAAGATGAATGGCAGCGGGAGCTGACCGTTGCTCATACCACATCTGTAGTAAGAAAGCAGAGGAAGAAGCCTTGAGCTCAGCAAGCTTTCCCCGGTCTGTTCAGGAGCCATGGAATGGTGCTACCACGGTTAAGGCCACTGAGAAGAAGGCCACCAGCAGCACTGCCTGAAGGTTTACAGTGAGATCCAAGAATGCCATCGTTCAGGCCTCAGCCATCCATGGTCAGCTTCCAGTGAAGCAGTTGCCTCTAACCCATGCTATTGTGAGGAACTTCAATCCATTCATTGGCTAGACTTGGGTCGAAATGTTCCTAGCTCTGTCATTGGTGCCCTCTATGGGTCAATAGTCATTTATTAATGTCTTCCAGAAAATGTCATACAGCGGATGGCAAACCCAGAGCATTAAAAAAGAAACAGTTTTGATTGGTGGTAGACATCTAAGAGCTGTGACTCTTTGTGGTAGCCTTGTGATACAAGTCTTGCCTCATTGCTGTCAAAAGTGCACCTGAGCTCACACCTCCCTGAAGGAACTGTCTTTTAATATATATATTTGCCTATTAAAGAACAATGTTTTGATAGGTTGCTGTAATACAGATACAACTTTATTTTTCTTTATAATTTGCATTAGAAATGACTCCCTGGGGTCTTCTTACACTTTTAGGAGATTGGAAGCTTTTGTGTTACGTTTAACTTAGGGACATTTTGCATTTTCAGGTATGACTAAATTCTTCCCAAGGTAACTGTTTGAATAACCTTGTTTCATTTTGTTCTGTTTTGCTAGAATCGTCTGTTCTCCTACTCTATTTACTAGGTGGCCAGTTTTTTTTTTTTTCAGAGACAAAAGATGATGCCTTTCTTAAAGTGAGCAATCTATCTCGCATAGGCTTTAATGGCAAGCTTCCAAATTCTGGCTGATACATGAGCATCACTTTCTGGCTGACTTCTTAAAAATTTCACCTCTTCTACTATGAGGCACATTTCCAGAATCGTCCTATGGGATTGTCCTTTTGGCTGAGGTCCCTCCCTACCTTCTGAGTGGCCCATTTGGCATGAAGAAGTTCAGTCATATCTTCTTCTTCTTCTTCTTTTTTTTTCTCGAGACAGGGTTTCTCTTGTGTAGCTTTGCACCTTTCCTGAGACTCACTTGTTAGTCCAGGCTGACCTCGAACTCACAGAGATCCGCCTGCCTCTGCCTCCCGAGTGCTGGGATTAAAGGTGTGCACCACCACCGCCCAGCCAGTCATATCTTCTTTATCAAACAAGAATACATTTAACATAAAGCTAAGACATAGGTTATCCTGTCTTCTTGTTAGTTTAAACATGGTCTCACCCTTGACATATTCTAGGTGAGAAAAAGAACCACTCTATAGATTTGTAATTCCCCTAGGATCACATGTCAATTTCTACCACACAGCCACCTGTATAGTGGCACACCAGTATCCCTTTACTGACATTGTAGTATTTATGTCAATACTTGACAACCTTCTGTCTTCTCTTAGAGTAGAAGATGACTTCTCAACAACAAGGCTGACTTTACCTTAATAAACCTCCTTATGAAGTCTTCTTTTATGTGCTTAGGTTTTGGGGTCAGCTACTAGATTACTTTTGTTACCTCAAGGAAGTCCCACAGATAGTTAAATAACATTTTTCTTTAAAATATAGGAACCACCTGTCTTTTCAGTGTGTGAGAAAGTACAAGACTCTGTGTGCACAGGCATGCAGATACTAGAGAACAGTCTCAGTTAACAGTCTTCAGATGTTACCAACCATAGCTTTTGACACACAGTCTCTAACTGGCCTGGGTTTTATCAGGTAGTTTATCACAAGCTGGCTGGCTTGTGAACCCCAGGAATTGGGTTTCTCTGGTCTCCACTTCCCAGCACTGGGATTATGAGGATGGACCAATACATCCCGCACTATTAAATGGGGATTTTGAAAAATCAAATCTGGTCTTTATGTTTGCAAGGCAAACACTTTACCAAACATCTCTCACCTCAGCCTCTCAGCCTGTGTATTAGCCAGTGTTCTCTAGGGTAACAACTTATAGAATGAATATATATATATATGATTTATTAGAATGACTCCCAGGATGTGGCCCAGCTAATTAAAAAATAGCTGGCTGTGAATGGAAAGTTCAAGAATCCAGAAGTTGCTCAGTCTGTGATGCTGGATGTCTTACCTGGTCTTCAGTAGATGCTAAAATCACAAAGAAGTATCTCAAATGCCAGTGAAGGAATGACCTTGTCAGCTAGTTGAGAGCAAGTGGCAAAGAGCAAAGGCCTCCTTACGCCATGTCCTTATATAGGCTTCCAGCAGAGGGCATGAGCCAGTTTAGATCTTGGTTGAAAATCTGGATTCAAGATGTGTCTTCCTACCTCAAAGATGGGATTAGTAGATCTTCCTACTTCAAATTACGCAGAAATACCTCACAGATGTGCCCTCCATTTTGGGATTTTAATTAATTCCAAATATAGTCAAGTTCACAACCAAGGATAGCCACCACATAATTGTTGGTTATTGAGGATCTATAGAACCCAAACATTATAAGCTATTGCCGAAGTTCTTGGGTCACCTCTAGAACTTGATGATGAGACATTTGCTGAAGACACCACACACCTGAGTCATAGAACAGGGAGTTCGTGATATTTTCACTAAAATGCTGCTTTTCAGAATTTACCTCATGAAGTATGGCCTGACTGACATTCTTCTCATAATCTGAATTAATTTAGAAGTTCAGTATGGCAGCAAGAGTATATGAATATATATACCAGGTGAATTTTATACAGAAATTATATAATTGTATACAGAAAATATAACTCTTTTCTGCCTCTGTTGTCCTTTCCAAATATGAGGTATGTTTTCTGTTACAAATATAACATTAAGTCACATATACAGTCTACCAGAATATCACTGTTTTCAAAACTCAATACTAACTTAAGGCACTGTCATAAGCAAGTAATAATCACATCATTCTGATTTTTTTTCAACATGTCCACTAGTTGCCCAACTGGAAGCATTCTCTAAGAACTGCTAGTTGAGGAAAGGTGTGGATTTTATTACTATTGTTAGTACTACATGGCTGTCTGAACTTGGTAAATAGTTAACTTCCTTTCAACTCAGGCTTCCTAATATTAAAATTTCTTAGTGAGTAATCTTTATAGCAACCAAAGATTAAACATACAGAGTGCTTAGATGAACCATGTCAGTGATGCACTGAAATCCTTTTAAATTGCCATTCAAGGCACTCACTAGAAAATAACCCACGATGTCTGGATAGGCCATTGTTTCAATGGGTTGCTTTGATTCCAGTAAAGTGAAGTGCTCATCTAAGCAGTTAGTTCTTTGGAGTTTTCAGAGACCAAAGTGTATGCATAAAAAATACAAAACAAACAAACAAAAATAAACCAGCACAAAACAAACATTTACTGAGTATTTTATTTATTAAACTGACAGCATCAGTTGAATGTGTGTGTGTGTTTACAAATTAATCACCTCAAGTTATTCTTAGAATGTGTTCATGAGTAATGAATAAATCCTCAAAAACAACCACTTCTCAAAGCGCAGGTATATATCCATGTGTTTGAGTATACACCTCTCCATGGCCTGGTGCAGTGTGCCTTCTGGGATCTAGCCTCTGCTTAGCTTTTCAGATTGCTCTCTGGCCATTCCCTTGCTCAATCCCTATCCTTAAGCTTGTTCTTGCTCAGAAAAAGGAGAATGTTATCAAGGCTCAATTTCTTCTTAGTGTTCTCCCTGTCCTGTTGTTCTGGTCATCATCTGAGGGTAGCCAAGTTGTGCCAACATTTGTACTGGTCCTAGGAGTAGATGGAGCTTAGCCAGTAGGTCATGGACAGATGGGGCAGGGTGAGTTATACAGAATATCCATTGCCTGAGACTTGCTAACTCATGTATTTTGTGGCTGACCTTGAAAGACAAAGGACTCTGATGTGAAACCACTGGACTTCTTGGACATCTTACCTGAGAGGTCTTTTCACTTGGTCTCTCCAACATGGTGGCTTCATCTGACTCTGCTTTTTTATCAGTACTCCAAGGATTCCAAAGCACAGGTACCAAGAGAACAGGGAATAGTTCTTCACAGTTTAGCATTAAGGAGCACACAGTGTTGCTTCTGGTGCTCTGAATTCTCTAGAAGCAAATCACTATAGGTAAGCTACATTAAAGAGGAGATGAATTAGATTCTGTCTGCTGGTGTCTGTCAAAGCATGTGGGTATATTTTCCAGCCACTACACGTATATAACAAGACCTATTACCTCTTGAAATGTACCCCAATAGTCTTCTGCACTGTGAAGCTGTTTGCATCATGGATTAGTTTATCTATTTCCCCCTTTTGTTTTTAACTGTTTGCACCTTTGTACCTCTGCTGTTGATGTACCTGATGATATTGTCAGAGGATACAATTTGTACTTATTTAAGTTGAGAATGCAAATTTCACAAGAGTAAGGATTATTACCATACCTTACTAGGAAAATATATATTAAATTGGATAATTAATGGACTGAATACAATGCTTCATAATTAGCATAATAGTACAAAAGGACCTTTATATATGATAGAAAATTTATTTATTAAAAATTTATTTTTAAAAGTGATGCTTTGTTATTTTTTCAGTGCTCACAACATTTGGCTCCTGGGTTTATAAAAACAATAATTTTCTTACTATTCAGTAAAAAATGATAAAACCTGTCTACATTTTCTTGGTAGAATCATGTGAAAATAAAGTATTAATATCTACTAAAGGTGGTAAACCTTTTGACATTGAGACACAATGCTCTGTACCAAGTTAACATTGGAGAACTGCACAATCCTTTCATAAAAATAAAATAGTTTAAAGTTTTATATAAGTTGATGACTTGAGTTGGGCTGTACTTATAGCTGTGTGGACCACAGGCTGCAGATTGAATTCTCCTTGTACATAAAGAGTTCAAGGCATTGGAAAAATTTACACCACTATGGTGGTATTTTATTTGTACTGAAATGTGATTTTAATTGTATGTTAATAAATAAACATACAATTATGTTGCTCGGGGGTCATAGCTATTATAGCCATAGCAAGAGTGTGGTGGCGGCGGCGGCGGTGGCGGCGCACGCCTTTAATCCCAGCACTTGGTAGAAGAGCTAGGTAGATCTCTGTGTGTTCAGGGATACAGCAAGCATTGAAGACATACGCCTTTAAGACCTGGAGGGCAGTACTTAGAGGCAGTGATGAGGCAGTCATGTGTTTGGGTTTATAACCAATGAGAAGGCAGAACAGAAAGACTATTTAAAGACAAACACACAGGAAGTAGCTCTCTTTCCGGAAGCTAGGAGCACTGCAGGAGGTAAGATTTTAGCTCTGAGCTCTGACCTCTCGGCTTTCTCTTTTACATTGGTTCTGTGTTTCTTATTTTAATAAGATGGTTGGTTACATCTACACACCACAATGCCCTTTCTCTCAGAACTCCAGTCTGCTTTAATTTCATAGCTTCTCCAGATCTAATGATGTATTATTATTCCATGAAAGCCTAGTACAATAATGGGAGAAGGAACTTTTCCAAGAATAATTTAAAAAGTAATGGCTTTGCAAGATAGAACAGTTAACTTCCTGGCAATTGTGTAATGAATGATAAGCAAAATTAAGCAATACACTCCTATTTGCTTGAGATTTATATGTTTGCCTTTTGGGACTTACTGGCCACTGAAGTGGACAGCATTAATCTTTGGCATCTTCATTTTATCTTCAATACAGAAGCTACTTTCTAAAGGTGCAATAACTCCCAGCCAAGCTATTGGAGGAAAGGTTATTTATGTTTAATTTCCCCAAGTGCCAGCATCTCAGTTACCATGTATTTGTGTATCAATATTAGTACTTTAGATGTTGAGACATTTCCAGAGCTGTAGAGTTTACTGGCATATTTTGGGAATGCAAGATCTCTGCCACCCAGAATTAAAATTGCACAGGGAATGGGTAATTATTCTTTAAATGTAGAATACTAGGGTTCGCATTTGGCTCTGAGCCATGAGTAGCTTGTTTCTTAAACATTACACTGGAATCATACTTCTTGCCCAAGTTAGAAAGACAGGATGAAGGCAACTGAATTTGGGACATTATGTTGAACATGCAGAGCATTCATGTTGGAGTATAACTTAGTTCCACCAGTACTTGGAGATATTTGGTGTCATATTATACCATCCTACAACCAAAAAGTGGTTAGGAGAAAAAAACTGTTGTTTAGGGAAAATGTCTGATTATCTGTTGATACATGCTTGATGCTTTATTGAGATAAAAGCTAAGACACCTGAGTATGGTGGTATTTTATTTGTACTGAAATGTGTTTTTAATTGTATGTTAATAAATAAAGTTACCCGGGGGTCAGAGCTATTAGAGCCATAGCAAGAGCATGGTGGTGGCGGCGGCGGCGCATGCCTTTAATCCCAGCACTTGGTAGAAGAGGTAGGTAGATCTCTGTGTGTTCAGGGATACAGCCAGCATTGGAGACATATGCCTTTAAGACCTGGAGGACTGTACTTACAGGCAGTGACGAGGCAGTCACGTGTTTGGGTTTACAACCAATGAGAAGGCAGAACAGAAAGACTATATAAAGACAAAAACACAGTAGCTCTTTTTCGAAGAGGTAGGACCACTGCAGGAGGAAGGGTAAGGTTTTAGCTCTGAGCTCTGACCTCTTGGCTTTCTCTTTTACATTGGTTCTGTGTTTCTTATTTAATAAGACAGTTGGTTACATCTACACCTGAGGTTTTACCCATTTGCATTATGCCTTGGGGGCTAAAATTTGAATGTTACAACTGCCCAGTATTTTATTAGCGGCTCCGTGTGACAATGGTCTTCAGGCAAGTCTAATGACAGGAAACCGCTGGTCACTGCACAGGAAGCTGCACTGGGTTTCCTTTGCCAAGTGTTTTGTCCCTTTAAATGTTTTATGAAGAAAATTTCTTTACTTATCTTCTACCATTTCTGTTTTTATTTTTGTATTTGAAAATGAGCTATAATTCAAATATGTATGCTTCTGAGACATGATTCCACTGAAGACCTAGATTCCAAGTTCTTTTTTTTAATTTTTTTTAAAGATTTAATTAATTAACATATTCATGTGTATGAGTAAGTGTATGTTTGTGAGTGTGTGTGTGTGTGTGTGTGTGTGTGTATGTGTGTGCTAGTGCCAGTGTACTTAATTCTTGTGCACATAGGAAGGCCAGCAGTAGAGCATTAGATCCCATGGAGTCGAAGTCACAGATGTTTGTAGACCCCAGGTTTGTCCTGTGCATTTTGGAATCTAAGCACCTCTGTTCCTCATGATTATGGAGCCAGATCTCAGCAATAGCTCTTAACTGTTGAGTATTCTGTCCACACCCTCATGCCAATCTTTTTTTTTTTTTTTTTTAATGCAGAATAATTTTAGTTGCCAGTGGTTGGGTTGTTTTCATGGGAATACCTACTACTATAAAGTTCTGATGGCTGAGTGAAGGAGTGTTTGCCTATGGAATGCAAGCCTCTGAGGGTTTGCCTATGGAATGCAAGTGTCTTGGGGTTTGCCTATGGAATGCAAGTGTCTGGGGATTTGCCTATGGAATGCAAGTGTCTGGGGGTTTGCCTATGGAATGCAAGTGTCTGGGGGTTTGCCTATGCATGCAAGGCTCTGAGTGTTAAAGCTCTGAGAATAAAAGTATGGGAATATTATTCATATGTAATAACAATATTCATTTAAGTAATTTTATAGAAATGTATAAACTTTTTTTTTTTTTAGAAAGAAGTGTTCTCCTTTACTTTGTTTATATTGATTTTCTGCCTGAGTGTTGAGAGTGATATTTATTTCTGTACTATTCTAGACATTGATGCTTTCCCCTTATTGAAAGGAAAAAATAAGCTTGGTGATGGCCACAGTGAGTTAACATGCTTGCTGACAAGTCTGAAACCCTGAGTTTAGGCCCTGGACCCCACATTGTAGAAGGAGAGAAATGCCTCCAGCTCATTGTCTTCTGACCTGTTCAGGCATGCTATGGATATACATGTGCACAGCCCTTCACAAACATACAATAAATACTCATTTTGTCAACAAAAAGACAGAAATGACTACAAAATCAAGGAAAAGAAATGGACATTGTAAGTAATATGACTTTCATTTATTAACTACCTTTTATTGTCTTCTACTTATTTAAGCTTTTTTGTTTCTCAGGAAAATTTAAAGTTTTTGAGTGTGCAGAGCTTTCATGTATTTGCTTAATGTTATTCTTAGATATTTTACAGAACATTTATATTTGATTTTATAAAAGGGGTCATCTTGGGTTTTTATCTTGGGTTGCACTGTCCAGCTTCTCTCCTTCCTAAGGTTTCTTATTTTTATTTTGATTTCTGTCTTTCAAGAGACCTTCAGACTTTTCCTTTTTTAAAAACAAAATGTTATGTGATAAGTTATACATATTGTGTTTAGTTTAGAAAATACTGTAAAGATTCTGAACCTGCTATTTAAGTTCAGTGCTGAATTACACTTGCCATTCAGTTGGAAATAGAGCTGAAGATACTTAGAAGACCAATTCATATTTAGAGTATAAGAAGAAAACAAGGTGTTGGCAATTCTGATTGTTGGGAAAAAAAAACACAAAGATGTAGGCTTTCTTTTAGGCAATCAACGAGTTCCCAAATCAAGAAACAGAAGCTTATTATTAATTATGAATGCTTGGCCTTATCTTATGCTTGTCCCACTAGCTCTTATAACTTATTATAACCTGTTTCTCTTCATCTGTTTTGCCTCAGTGATTTTTACCTTTCTTTCCTTCTGTATGTCCTACTCCATATCTGGCTGGCAGTTGCCTCTCTTCTTCCCCCATTCTCTCAAGTCCAGATTCCTCCTCCTACTTATTCTCTCTGCCCACCGGCCATGGCTGTCCCTCTACTGCCTAGCTATTGGCCATTCAGCTTTCTATTAGACCAATCAGGCCTTAAGCAAGCAAAGCAACGTATCTTTTCATCATTAAACAAATGCAGCATAAACAAATATAATAAACCTTTTCATAGTTAAAGAAATATTCTGCAGTGTAAACAAATGTAACACACCTTTACCTGTTTAAACAACACAAAGAAATCTTCATCTATGAAGTTAGAGTCAGTTCTCCATGGTTGCCAGATGAATCTGGCTGGCATAGGCCTCTGAGAGGCATGCCTGCAGCAAGAAACTGTAAGAAGCTGCAGACTCTTGGCAAATTTTGAAATTACAAATGATACTGTGTGGTGTGGGAAAGAGAGAAGTTCTCAGTACTTTAACATCTGTCTGTTATCCCTGTTCTGTATTTTGAGAGGGACAGCCTGGAGGTGGAGTGACCTGACAGGTCTAAGTTAGTAAGTAATCTAGAAAGAGAATATTCAGGACTATAAAGGAACACAGAAACTATGCAAATTCAAGAAATCATAAGGGATAATAATTCTTAAGATCTGATGACTAATTGCATATGCAGGGGTATTGGATAATAGTGAAATGAGGTTTAGGAGAAGTGATTATGTTGATAACGATTTGTAAGAAAAAATTTCACTATGATCTCTCCATGCATGAAATTGGACATATTTGGATTTCTGGTTGTTTTTAATACTTCTCTTGCCCCAGGTTTAAACCAGTAGAAGATTTTGGAAAGGACAGATAATACAGTGTTGAAGAATATGAAGCAGAGAGTAACTATGATTCAAGGTCAACACTGTCCGAGTAAGCACATTGTCATCTTGTACACATTCTTTACTTTTGTATTGATTACAATTTTATCTGATAATGTTTGTGCCTCATTGTTGTTTGCAGTTTTTTACTCTTTTGGCTCCTTGATTTTTGGGGGCCCACCACTCCGCTTCCAAATAAATCACATGGAGGCTTATTCTTTCTTATGAATTCCTGGCCTTAGTGTGGCTTGTTTCTAGCCAGCTTTTTATAACATAAATTATTCCATCTACTTTTTGCCTCTGAGCTTTTACCTTTCTCTATTTTTGCATATGTTTCTTTACTTCTTACTCCATGGCTTGCTGTGTAGCTAAGTGGCTTCCCCCTAGAGTCTTCATCCCTCTCTCCCTCTTAAATCTTTTCTTTCCAGATCTCTTCTCCTCATTTATTATCTCTGTCTGCCAGCCCCGCCTATCCTTTCTTCTGCCTTGCTATTGGCCAGTCAGCTCTGTGTTAGGCCAACCAGGTGTTTTAGGCAGGCAAAGTAACACAGCTTCACAGAGTTAAACAAATATAACATAAAAGTATGCAACACATCTTTCATCATTAAATAAATGTTCCACAGCAAAAATAAATGTAACACATTTTAAAATAATATTCTATAACATATCATAAACATATTTTTGGTGGAGCTCTTGATATAGGTATTTAGTTGGAAGATGTACAAGTGTGTAGGTTGTGCTAGTGGGTGGTAAGAAGTCCAGGGCTCAGGAGAGACAGGGATACTATGGAGCAAATCTGGAGGAAACTAATGAGAGTTACATAAGTAGCCTAGTGGTGAGTTTATCTGTGTAAAGGATAGGCACCCCTTTCTCTTAGGCTAACCAAGGGTCCATGAAGCTAGAGCATACATAAATGTATAGGTAGGGAATCAGGAGTGATGGTGACATTGGCTCATGGCTTATATTCTCCAATAGGATAAGAAGAAATGCAGACTTTCAGACATACCCCTGTAACAAAGAATCAAGACTGACTGATGTCTGTTAATAAGAAAACCACAGAAATGCACCAAGTACTTCACATTATCTTAAACAATGTGACAGAAAACAAACAAACAAACTTTGTTGTTTTGGTTACTATAGAAATAATAAGACAAGCTTTGTTTAGAAAAAAATGAGCACTAGACAGACTGGAGAGCTGATATCTGTATACAGTTGTACCACATACCCAACAAACATGCTCAGCAAGCTATTTTAACAGGTTTTATGTCACAGAAATGGAGAATTGAATTAAATGATTTCCCTAAACCCTTCCCAATGTAAATATACTTTAGTTAGTTTTAATTCATTTAAGACATGGTCCAAGGCTGCGTACTTGCTATCTAGCTGATGATGACCTTGAAATATTGAAATATCTTGTCTACAGACCTGTGTCTTACTTTGGCCACCTGGGAGTAACAGACTTAAAGTAAAACTTCAGATTTGGGATAGAAATTTTTATTTAAAAACATTTATGCATTCCTATTTGGATCAAACACTGTGCTAGGTGCTGTGTGAGTAAAATGATTCACTGAATGGGTTTGGGTCCTCGAGGGAATGCACAAACTACTGAAAGAGTGGAAGATCCATCTTTGAAATGTAGAAACTATAAAACAAAAGACACAAACAGACAATAAACATCCCAGGATTGAGCAGAGCACCACAGAAAATCTTTGTTCCCAGGCTGTTTGTTAATAGCCTGAGACATTTGCTGTTAATTGGCCAGGACATTTTCCAGTTCAGTTCATGTGATATGCTCCTAGTTCCCTCTTGTCTACTAAATTGTTGCCACCATAGCCTGGAGAGATTCTAAAAGTGGTCTAGAAGACTGTAGAAATGTTACCTCCCTGCAGTGGAAATTGGTTTGGGTATGAACCCATGAGCAGTTTGATGCCATTTAGCTTCTGTTGCATGAGATCCTTGAGCTAACTAAACTCTTGCCATCAGAGCTGAGGCTGCTGGGGATGGGAACTGGAGAGTCAGAGGACAGCATTCTATTAGCATATTAAGCATCTCAAGACTGTCCCTGTCTGCGCTGCTAAGACCATAGCCTTCACTCTTCTCCATATTCTCTATTTCTTTAAAACCACTGTCACTTCTCCTAATGACACATTCCCATCATGAGCAGCAGCCTGACTAGTAAAGTGAAAGGTGGCACACACTCGCCTTTCTCCAAATGATAGTTCCCTTTCAATTTTTTTTTCTGTTAGTAGCTCAGATTAAGATATAACCTTGAGACTGTTGCTGTGTTTATGGAGAGATTACCTTCTTGGTAAAAGTGTTATTTGAAGAAGAGAGATGGGACAGCATGAGAGAGAAGGATAATTCAAGTTCAAGTTCAGCAGGTAAATAACAGAAGTAGGTCAGAGATTCAATACCTCCTACTGTGTAGAGCAGAGATGATATGCTCAGACCTTTATCTAACTCTTCCCATGTGTATCCCTTTATTGCCTAAAAACTCTAAACATGTAGAAACTTCTCCCTAGGAAATAAATATATGCACATGCTGAGAGAGAGAGAATCTGAACTAATAAACTACATTTCAATAACTTGATATATAATTTATGCCTTCAATAAGGATCACTTCTCTGCCTTTTCATTGACAAAAACTAGAGTTACTAAGATCTATTATTTCTCATTATTTAAATATTCTTCCCATGACTACATATTCTGTAACAAAAGAACTCATACTTTTATCTTTTCATCATTATGATCCATCACAGGACCCAACGAAATTGCAATTAGAATGAGAGCCACTAACAACATTTAAGTAAGAGAAGGCCACACTGAGATCTATATGTTATTATGGGCACGATTTATCCTATTTCATAGTTTTCAATAAGGAATTTGGTTTTGTGCAAAACAGATGCTATTCTTGACCTGGGTGATAATCTATGTCAAATCTGATAGGGGTGGGGTTTTGTTATTATTGTTTTGTTTGTTTTTTTGGGTGTTTGTTTGTTTGTTTTGGTGTGTGTGTGTGTGTGTGTGTGTGTGTGTGTGTGTGAAGGTTGGTCCATCAGGTCCTAGAGTGGTAGTAGCCACAATGTATAGGTTCAGAGTATGGATTGGCTTTGTTAGAAAGCGCCCCCCATCCTTAAGGTAAGGGCTTTGATTCTTAGAGTATCAATCAACCTCGAGTTTGAGATCAACTGAATGGAAATCATTTATTAACAATACCTGTTGCATGGTCCAAAGTTTTGAAAACATGGATGCTGAAGCCTGCATGAGTTCCTGTGGTGGGGGACACTCCATGCATAGTCCATCACCCACTGATGCCAGCAAAGTCATGCACCCTGATCACGGGTAGAGACCATGCAAATTCATGTTTGAAACTCTGCAAAAGCTCTGCCCTCTGCATGTCTCTCTGGCTGATTTTACTTTGTATTCTTTTCCTTTCAAACCATGAGTAAAATAGATTTTTAAAGAACTTTTTATAGTCTATGTTTTGTGTGTGAGTTACTGAATCCAAATGAATTTTGGGATTACCTCTTCTTGGCTTATAGTTTGTGTCAACATTGAATGCAATTTGGGGACCTGTGTCTTCCAACTTAGTAGCTGGCAGGAACTTTTTGTGTCTGTTTGAAAGCTAGGCTTTAGAATCATGCAGACATGAGTACAAGTCTTGGTGTGGTTCCTTTGCAATCTGTGTAACCTAGTAAATCTTTACTCTCTTTATCAGTAGAAATGCATCTGATGATCCATCTCATCTCTTCTGACTTATTGTGAATTCAGTTGCAGAATGGTTCATAGGAGCTCAGACTCACTTTTCCCTGGCAGTGCTCCAATTCAAGCATTGGTCTGTCTTTTATCCTTGTTTCTGAGCTGTGTAAGAGGCTTTCAGCAAATGCAGGAATGCCCCAGGGCATGTTCTTTAATGAGAACTGCTTCCTCATATTTTACATTACTATTTCTTAGAGGCACTGTTGATATTTTAGATGTGTGACCCCTGTTGCCTTTGGCAGAAGCCAGGAAGTGGGTGTTCACTTTCTCTACATTGATTTATATATGCCTCCTACTTGAGAGATTTCTCATTCTCTATTTAGAAAATGAACTAAGACACTATCACTAGCCTACTGTGAGGATTAGGTAAGATAATGTGTTGGTTTAGTGGTAACACAAGGTTGACATTAGCAAAGAACAAGAAAGAAGGCAGCATCTACAGAGTGTTAAGAAAAAACTCATGTTAGAGACTTAGGGCTTTCATTAGAGAGCTTTTTCAAGATTCAATATAAACATACTTTTAAATTTAGGTACATATGTGTGCTTATGTGGGGGCATGCAGGTATGAGTATGAGTGCTCCGAGTCTGGGACTGGGGATTTAGCTCAGTGGAGACCACTTCCCTAGCAAGAGCAAGGCCCTGGGTTTGCTCCACAACACCAAAACAAACAAGGAAACATGTGGACAACATCAGGTGATTTGACATTGTGTGGTAATGAAGTGGAATGTATTAGATGGTACCTATAGAATAATATAAGTCTTTCCATCTACAAGGAAGCATAATATCTCATACATTCTTGTCACCTGGACTGTCATCTTGTCATCCAGGAACTTGTGAGCTGTTACTTTACCTTGTAACATTTGCTTTACACATTTTTGTTATATGTTTATCTCCTTGTAGATTTTTGTGATTGAAATCTGTGTAAAGTGGGAACTGAATCAAACCTTGGTCAAGCATTTTATTTTGAGGACAGAGTTTTGAAAGAGGCAGTTGGTCACTGCCAGTGCTCAGCTTGCTTTTCCCATTTTCTTGAATCCAGCATCCTCCCTGTATATTCCATAGGTCTGTCTCCAACTCATGGAATGGCACTTCTCCATTTGGAGTGGGTCTTCTCTCCTTGATTAACCTATTCTAGATATTCCCCCAGACATGTTCAGAGGTCTATTTGTTTCAAGAATGATTCAAGAACTCATTTGGGATTAATCAATGGCCCCTTGTAACTCATGTTCACTTAGAACCTGTGAATGTGACTTCATTTGAAAATAGAACCTTTGTAGATATGATCAAGTTAAGAACAGCTCCTGTTAGATTGTTATACTCCATCTTACTTGTTGTTGCTGCTATGATAAAACATACTGACAAAAGCTGACTAAGAGAGAAATGGTTTCTTTTGGCTCATGTTTCCAGACTGTTGCCCATTATGGCTGGTAGCTTGAAGTGGCTGGTCACATTTGTCTATAATCAGGAAGCATAGAATGATGAATGTTGCCAGGCGGTGGTGGCACATGCCTTTAATCCCAGCACTTGGGAGGCAGAGGCAGGCGGATCTCTGTGAGTTCGAGGCCAGCCTGGGCTACAGAGTGAGTTCCAGGAAAGGCGCAAAGCTACACAGAGAAACCCTGTCTCGAAAAAACAACAACAACAACAAAAAAATGAGTGTTTGTGATCAGGTCATATTCCTTTTTATGTAGTCATGGATTCAGCTTGGAATGTTGCCACTATTAATGAACAGGCTTTCTCACCTAAGTTATTGTAATCAAGATAATGTGCCCCCCACCAAAAAAATTCCCAGGAGATTCTAGATCTTATTAAATAAATAATAGAGATTCACAGACTTGAAATACGTTATTACTGATACCTGTGTAGGAAAAGGGAAATGTGAACATGGACACACAACTAAATGACTGCCTAGGCAGAGATTGGAGGAATTCTGACAACTATCAGAAGTTAGGAACAGGAAAGGAATGTTCTTTATCTAGAGTTTTCATAGATGCCGTGACCCTGCTGACACACTGACCTTGGGTGTTTGTTGTAAACTCTTAGTGTTGTTTTGTTACTGTAGACTCAAGAAATTCATAAAGGTAAGCTCCAAAAGCAGGAAGAGAGGGAATCTCAGGGAAGTTTATTGTCCTGTGAAAAAAAGAGGAGTGTATCAAGGAAAGGAGGCCTATAATAAGATACTGAAAGGTGGTCAATAAAATAAGGATGAATACCTCTGTAAGAAGCAAGACAGGTTTCAGAGATGGCCTCAGAACTAGGAGCTGTATTAGACTGTATTATTTACCTGTTTTGCTGCAGTAACAAAAGCAGTTTAAGGAAGGAAGGTTTAATTTGGCTTACAGTTCAAGGAAAAACAGTCAGTCATGAATTTGTGTAGACAGGAGCTTCAGGCAGCTCCTCAGATTGCACCCACATTCAGAAAGCAGAGACTGGTGACTGTTGGCTCTCAGGTTGTTGTCTCCATGTCACTCAGTCTTGGATTCCTCCCCTACCTCTCAAGCGCCTCCACCTCTGCTCATGCTACAGCACTCCGACTGTTAGGGCAGGTCATCCCGCATTAATTAACCTAGGCTACATGCTCCCACACAGACTGGCCCAGAGACTTGTTTCCATGGTGATTCTTAATCCCATCCAGTTGACAATACAGATTAACAATCACATGAACAAATATCACATTCTAGGAATTGGTGAGAATGGAAACAAGGAGAAACGAATGTGAAATCCAGAAGTGGTAACAGTGAATAATTCATGAATCTCCTCTAAGAAGTTTAAGAGGTTCATGGGACTAATTAGCATAATAATTTAAATGGGGGAATACTTATGAATATCTAAATTAATTGTCAAGTGGATGTACTAATTCACCTGGCCTGATTCTCCAGCTTCTCTATCAAGTGGGTAATATATATGAACTGTTTGGATGGATTTCCTTTACTCCTGACTTCTGGTTAGGTTCCGTCAATGGTGGGGACCAGAACGTGAAGTATAATTGACAACTTAGGTAGGGGTAGTTTCTTGAATGCTTTACTCTAGGATAGTCAATCATCTGGGCTTATATTTTGGCATTGGCTAAGTTCTTATCCATGGGTTTTGCCTGGTGCATTCAAAGCAATGGCTATCATTCTAGGTTTTTATATTTACCCTTGATTATTTCCCTTTCAAGCTTAAGGGTAGATGACAGAGAGCACAATTTACTTTTGTTGGTTTTTCTTTGTTTTGTTTATATTCCTATGTGTAATCTTTTCATTAATTATTCTTGAGTTGCTCCATTTAAGTATGCTTTCAATTTTAAAGACATCAATGAAAAAGGCAACTTCTATAGTCATGACAGAATAATTGATGTAGGTAGATAGACCCTGAGTTATTGATAGAACATTATGTCAAATTTATTTTCTACTTACAGGTGGTCCTTCACAAAATTACCGCATCAATTCCTTTAATAGCATGACTCAGCATCCTGTTTTTCTTCCTCAAGCTCTCCTGGAACTTCCAATATTACAGAAATTACAGAAATTAGTCTAGCTTCTCTCATGGCATCGCTGGCTTTCATAGTCCTGAGCTCTCTCCTTGTTTCCTAGGATTTTCCGTGGTCACTGTGGTAGTTCTCTTGTTCTTCCACTTGGCCTTTAACTGTTTTCCTTGTTGCTTCTATATTGTATGTTTACTCTTCTTTCCTGGAAAGATTTTCCACAGACTCACTTCATTATGGTCCCAGATCATTGACCATAAACCACTGAAATGACTTGTCTCTTTAAAATAGCATATTTGCCCCACAATTTTCCCTCTTCATGTCAGCTTTATCCTTATCCATAGTCCACTGCTATAAAAATCTTATATGAGTATACTCTCTATGATAGATACTCTTGATTTGCTTTATTTTCTGCCCCATCTCAATGCCAAGAGTAGAAAAGGACAAGCTGTATATAGTCAGGAATACTTTTGAGTGAATAAACTAGGCATTTAGTTTGAACAGATTTTCTGTTAAGTTCTCACACATTGATAAAGTCTAATTATATATCAATCAATCCATCTATCATTTATCATATATATGTACACATACACATACACACACAAGCACATATATACACATTACACACATATACAATCTATTTATCCAGCCTGTGTCTACCAGGCAATGATTGACAGTATTAAAAAATTCCACAGCCTCTCTTATTATTAAGACAAGTGCTACTCGTTTTTCCTTTAAAATGCCAGTTTGGAAAACATACACTGAGGTCTCTATGAAAATGCCTCCCTCAGCAGTTCAGCTTGACTCACAGCCTCAGCGTTTCACTCCCGGTGATGCTCACAGTGCTTCCCCAGCTGATACAGAGAAGAGTAGAAATACTATGGCAACGCCATTTCTGAGGAATGCAAGCCTTGTCTGATTGGAAACTGAATTTAGGATTGAACTTTTCAGAGTGCAGCTCAGTCTGCGGCTTTCCCGGCGCTCTTATTTGCACCCTATCTCTTTGATGACTCAAACTTGTCTTGAAGCCCCCTGGCTTTTTCAACATCCCTGAGGAATCCTACCCAAAAGGGAACAAGGCATGTGGCCTCTTCTAGACTTCTGCTTCCTTAGGTAGAATTTTCATCAGAAATTCTACTGAATTCAAAAATTCAGTTTCCAAATCAGTGCATATTCCAGAAAGGAGTGTCATTTTCAGTTTTCCATCCAAATGTACTCTATTTTGGGGTTGTTAATGCTATTATTCATGATTCTTCTCTCTACTAGCCTAGTTATTCCTGCTACCAAAGAAAGCAGAGTCATCCACCACAGTCTGAAGATAGAAAAAATTGCCCAATCATCCTCTCATTTGAGTATCATACATCAAATACCCATCAAGCCATAGTAAAGTATTTGTATAGGACTCCCATCCAAACTTATCATTCAGTGGGCATTGTGTATGGATGGATGTGCATGTATGAGGTAGAGAGTGCAGAGAGACTTGCTGATATTCTCGATATGGTAGCAATGCACAGGTTTTTTTATTTGATATGCACAGGTGTCAAGTTTCTGGTTTCTAGTCTTTAATCTACTAATGAACAGCATATTATAGTTAATCACTTCCAGTTTTGAATTTCTTCTTTTTTCTTCTTCTGCACTTTGAGTTGCTTTCTCTTATCTTCCTCAGAGGTCTCACTTATAAAATTGCCCCTCTATTTCATAAGCTGCATTTGCTTCCTCTTTTATGGGTTTGGTTATGAAACTTAATTTCTGATCAATTGTATTCTATGGAACTAAGCAACCAAACAAAGCTAAAATTGACCTACATATCTATATGCAGGAATTAAATAATCATGAGCCTGGATTGACAGTAAATTCTACACATTTGGGAATTTTAATGGTCTGGTTTAAAATACATGATATTTAAAATTACTGAGTACTGAGTTGTAAAAAGAAGTAAATAATAAAAGTGAGTAAATAAATTGTTGATCATTAGATGGATAAAATGAGATACCTTATGCCTTTTGAAATACAGTATGTCTCAAAATGATATAAGGAATATGTCCAATTAAAGTTATATTTTTGAACATTGTTTTATATTTAATTTTTAATATATTGATATCATTCCTCCCTTTCCCTTCCTCCCTCCAAGTTCTCCATATGGTCTTCCTTGTTCTCTTCCAAATTTATGACCTCTTTTTTCACCAATTGCTATTAGATGCACATATACATACATTATAATTATATATGTATATATGAATCTCATTACACATATTAATTCATGTAACAATAGGCATATATATTCTGAAATACAGTCTTCTCAGTCTGTATAATATTACTTGTATGTATGTTTTCAGAGCTGACCACACAGCACTGAACAACCAGTTGGTGTGCCCTTTCCTGGGGGAGACCACCACTCCTATTTTCAGCTTTCCTTGGTTGCCTATATTTCTTTATGCAGGGTTGAACATCATGGACTTTAAGTCTTAGGTGCAGGGGTGCTTTGTACATGTATCCATTAGGACTGGGTTCTACTGTTAGTTAATTGGCCACGTTGTGCTCTTACCCTGCAAGAAAATGTCACGAAACACGACAGGATCCGCTAATAAGAGTTTTATTAAAGATAAAGGAACAGAGAGTGCACAGGCCTGTGGGAGAGACACGTGTGTGGAGAAGAAGGATCCGGGAACATGGCGCTGGATTTTAAAGGCTGGGCATGCCCAGGTCATGCCACTACTCCACGCATGCACATAGATCACATGGCCACATTGCGTGCCTATGTAGCTATGCAACGTCCTGGTCACTTGAGATGCCTTGACCCGGAAATGGCTATCCTGACCTGGAACTGCCTAGGCAGAAGTGTCCAGGTCTGCCGCACATCCTGGTTACGAGAGCCTCCCTGACTCGGAAATGGCTATCCTGACCTGGAACTGCCTAGGCAGACGTGTCTGCCAGGGGTGTTGTGAACCCTTCATCCCTTTATCTACAACTCTGCATTTTGTTTGTTTGAGGTTTTCTGTAATGGTTTCTATCAGTTGCAAAGAGACAGCTTTTCTTGATGAGAGGGGAAGACTACACTTACCTGTGGGTGTAAGGACAAATGTTTAGAATGTAGTTACGGATTCTACTAGTTTAGTGAAGAGGCAGTTGTATGTTCTCTGTAGTTTGTTTGTTTGTTTGTTTCTCTTTGTTCTTTACTCTTTTGGATCTTTGGGTGCCCACCACCCAGCTCCCAAATAAATACATGGAGTCTTATTTTTACTTATGATGCAGGGCCTTCGTTTGGCTTGTTTCTAGACAGCTTTTCTTAAATTATCTCATCTATCTTTTGCTTCTGGGATTTTACCTTCTTATATACCTTTCTTTACTTCTTTCTTCATGGCTTACTGTGTAGTTGAGTGGCTGGTCCCTGGAGTCCTCTTCTCCTTCTCCTTTCACTCCATGATCTCTCTTCTCAGATTTCTCTCTGTCTGACCGCCCCACTTATCCTTGCTATTGGCCATTCAGCTCTTCATTAGACTAATCCAGTGTTTTGGACAGGCAAAGTAACACAACTTCACAGAGTTAAACAAAAGCAACATAAAAGAATACAACACATCTTTGCATTATTAAACAAACAACATTCCACAGCATGAACAAATGTAACACATCTTCAACTAATATTGTACAGCTATTCTTCTTCAAGTCCATAATTCACTAGCCCTGGGTAGTAGGCCAGATTTCCAATACCAGGCATTTTTTCCATCTTATTGAGTGGGTTGGAGGTTGAATTTGAGAACTGTTGGTTACCACCAAGTATGGGTGCCACTAAAAAGAGGGTCTTACTATATACAGCCAAGGCTATCTTTAAGTCCATGATTATCCTGCCTCTGCCTTCCAAGTGCTCCTAGAATTACAATGTATAACATCACAATTGACTTTCGAGTAAAATTACTGAAGTGTAAAATATGTGCAGACCATTACACAATCAGAACATTACTTCGGAGGCTTGCTGTGTATATCACTCTGTATAAATAAAATGCTGATTGGCTAGTAGTCAGGAAGGAAGTTTAGGAGGGATAAGCAGAGAAGAGAATTCTGGAAAAAGGAAGGCTGAGGAGGAGATGCCAGCCTACTGCCCGGGGAGCAGCATGTAAAGGCAACAGGTAAAGCCACGGAACATGTGGTGACATATAGATTAACAGAAATGGGCTGAGTTCAAGTGTAAGAGCTAGGCAGTGGTAGGCCTGAGCTAATGGCCGAGCAGTTTAATTAGTATAAGCTTCTGAGTGATTATTTTATAATCAGTTGTGGGGTCCGTGGGGCTTGGCAGGACTGGAGAAAACTTCAGCTACAGAGGCTGCCTAAGACATGTCTACATTCTGTAAACAAAATTAAGAGGAAAAATATTACTGACACTTAGCACCTGAAGATTCCTTTATATTTTCTTTTAGTTACTATAAACCTAAATGTGTGTAATTCCATTTTATCAAATTAATTCTTTTATTTTGTGTTTGAAAGTTTTACTCAGGTTATTTTGTGTTACCCATTCATAATAATGGTCCTGCCCTGTCTGTTCTAGAAATTTGTTATGACTAATTGTCAGATCTACTGTTGGTAGACATTAGTGTTAGCTTTACTTTTCTTTTTAATACCTTGACTGATTATCTTTAAATATTTTTGATATGTTTAATAGTAGAAACATGAGCACATAGAGTGAGGGTTTATATTGATTTTAAACTTGGCAGGATCTAGAACTAACCTTGAGACAAATCTCTGGACAAGTCTGTGAAGGGTTTTCTAGATTATGTTAATTGAAGTGATAAGGTACCCTGGTGTGTATAACATCATCCCCTGGGCATGGGTCCCAGACTCTGTAAAAAGGACAAAGCACACTGGGCACAATCATTCAGTCACTCAACTCTCTCTGTTTCTAGACTCTGGGCGCTTGACCTGTTGCTTCACACTCCCGCCACCACTTCTCTGCCTTGGTGGCTGCAGACTTTCCAGATGTGGGTGGAGACCAACTTCTTCTGTAAGTTGCTTTGTCAGGTTACAAAAAGACAAGTAGCTAATGTAATACACACACACACACACACACACACACACACACACACACACACACACATGAATACACACACATACACAAAACCAACACACACACACCCATACACATACACACATACTCATACTCATGTTTCCCTTTAGGTTATTACCAGGAGTGATATTGCAGATTCCTATAGTTACTTTAAGTGTGTATATTAAAATATAACTCATAAATAATCCCCAAATTAGAAGAATAAGAATAGAAACTCAAACTCATTTAAACCAAATGTGTGTTATTTAATGATACACAAAATCGAAAGAATCTCAAAAGGTAGGAAAATATCAAAAGCAAACAGAAATTCAGAAAGTAGATCCTCAAGCATTTTTAATTTTATATCTCAGAATATTACTTCTATGAAGAGCCATTAAATCATCTGAAGGAAGTAGAATTGGCAAAAAGTGTAAAATGTTTTAGATAAAATTAAATTAAAATATTAAAATTGAATCTTAATGAGGAAAATATTGGCTACTTGTCTACCTTATCTGCTTTACTAAGTATATAAATAAAAATAGTATGATAGGGTCTTGCAGGCCACAAGAATATATCATAGAGATTCAGCTGTGTGTTAAAAGCTATACTTTGACTGGCCAAGGGTCTGTCAAAAGGCAAAGCTATTTATTATGGAATATTTGGTGTTATCCAGTTTTTAATATTTCAGCTGTCTTCTGCTATGAAATTCTTGTGTGCCCAAATATTCCCAGACTATTTGGCAAACAGTTCAGCTCCTCACACCTGCTGAACTTTTAGGTAACTAACTCCCCCCCCACCCCCCCCCACCCCCCACCCCCACCCCCACCCCCTCAGCCTAGGAGACCAGCAGATGCATAGCTTTGCTTCTTGTGCAAATGAAGCTCAGACCATCCCTTGCCTTCAAGCCTAGTGGCATTCCAGAGCAATGGATGAGGAAAGACAAAAAGGCTTTTTGCATAACCAGGTGCGGTAAGGACTGGAGCAGAATTCCAGAGGCAACACAGAGCTGCCTGGCCAGGGAGAGGAGAGGCAGAGTGAAGGGTAAGGCAGAAACAGACAGAACCACATGGCCAGAGAGAAGAGAGGAAGACACAGGTTCAGCAGAGGGTAAAGCAGATTTCTTGTAAAGTTTATCAGGGCCAGGGATAAGGAGCCAGGAAGGATATAGATGGAGGACAAAGGAATGGAGGATGATGAAGATCAGGTCAAAAGCATAAGAGCTTACTAAAACTGTGAAGACAGGAAAACTGGACACAGAGAGGAGCTGAATGTGAGGACAGGGCTGAAACTTTATAGATAGAATTGACTTAAAAGAATAAAGTGAATGGACTAAAGAACTCAGTGTGCTTAGATTCATTTGATATCCCTCAGATTAGTGTCCTTAGCGACTTGTAGCATCTGTTCTGGACAATGATAGAAATCTCCTCAAGGCAAGCACTTGGGGGGGGGGGGGTTCATTAATAGGGAAATATTTTTTCATAATAATGAAAAATATTATACTTGAATATTATTGGCATATTTCAATTTTTATTTTTATGTAATTTAAATGTAATTTACCAGGATTTAAAACTGGAAATTATTTAAAACATGTTTAGAAATTGTATTGATAAACTGTATATACTCACAATCATCTATAGTTCTGTTCCAGGGGATCCAATGTCCACTTCTGGCCATATTGGGCATTGTATGCATGTAGTGTAGACATATATCCAGGTCAAACACATAAAATAAAATAAATAAAGATTAAAATAATTAAAATGTGTTGGCTAGGTATCTATTTAGCTCATATCAGATAGTATGTATATGTGGTGTATATCAGATACTACATTCATTTCATATTCATACACCTACAGATGCTTTTTAGTTTTTGAGATTATAATTTGATAACAATATTTCTTCCTTCCAATTCTTCCCTCCAAGCCCTCCATATACCTCTTCTCACTTGCCTTCAAAGTTATGGCCTCTCTTTTTAAAACTAATTTTTATTGCATGCATATAAGAATATACCTATAAATTCCTATTTAAAACTTGTTTGGTACATATAATACTACCTGTATGTATTTTAAGGCTGACTGTTGGGTACTGGACAACTAATTGGTGTGTTCTTCCTTGGGGAAAGACTTTTCTCCCATTCCCAGCTTTCCTCAGCTGCCTTAGTTTTTCATTTCCCGGGTTTTTATTGGATACTTGTTTCTTTGATGAACACTAATGACTTATGCTGTAATCTTTAGTCAGGTGTTTATAGTGCTGCCCCGCCTACGTAGTTAGGGAAGCCATTGCTTCTTTAGGTAGGTACTTACATAGTGGACCTGGTGTTTGTTACTCAGACTCCACTGAAATGTGTCATGAAGAGAACAGCACTGTAATGTTATTAGATAAGCATACCTACCTATCTCCTGGGTCGATCACAAGGACATTGTAATAGTTAATGAGATATATCACTGAAATACCTTTAAAAACAAAAAAAAAAAATCTAACTATGTAAATGATTGTAACATTAAAATGACCACCAAAGGTATACTTTGGGAATTTGATTGTATCCCACTAAAAAATTATTAGGTCAGTAAATTACCTTTATAATGTCATTTTTACTCAATTCAAAAAGTAGAGTCTCTAATTAATTTAACTTTTGTGAGAGAGACCTTTTTTAAAAGGCAGAGTTCTCTCAGTTGCAAATTTGAAAATCTAACCCTGAGGAGCTGTACTATAAAAAGAAACCGATTGGCTCAATGAGTTGAACAGGTTGGAGTGGTGTACCTCAGGTATATTCAGCCTGTTTGGGCCTTACAAATGGTTTCCTTTGTCCCACTACCCTACTTATTATAACTATCACTTAAGTTTTCCTATTTAAGAACAAATTTAATAAATATCACTCTCACAAATATTTCAACCCATGGGGAAAACTAGAAGCAAAGCATTATTTTTCCTAACAGAATTCTGGAAGTCCTAGGCTATAATCTCTCTCCAATGACAGCATACCCACATTGTAAAATAATAATATTAGGTCTCTGCTGGGAGTGACATACTGAAAAAAAGTTTTTCCCTGAAGTGTGGAAGGAGTCCTTTCATATACTAAGTAGGAAAACAAGCTTCAGAAAGTAAGATCAAGTGACTAAATCCAGCAGCAAAGTCAGCCAGACTCCTGTTGTGGATGTTTTTCATTGTTGACTTCACTGGATTTATAACTTACTGGGGGATTAAAGCACACTTCTGGTTGCATCCTTGATTAAAACCAGAGGTCTCTGATCTGTCAAATAGTCAATTAAACTATTGATGGATTAATAATATGATGGTATTATTGGGAGATGGTAAAACTTAGGAGGTGGGGCCTTGTTAGAGAACATAAGTCATTCAGTAAACACACGGTGCTGTATTTTTCCCTGCCCTTTCCACCACTTTTCCCTGCTTCTCCCTGCTTCCTACCTGGAAAGAAGGAAGTAGCAGCCTCAGCCACATTCTTAAACTGCCATGATATTCTGCCCAAATGTATGGGGCCAAGCATCTAAGGACTGAGCAACCTGAAACTGTAAGACAAGGACATCCTTTATTCATCAAGTTGTTTCTATGAAGAATTTTGTTCATGGCAATGAGGAGTAAAATAATACAGTTTTCTCTCTCCTCACCTCCACTCTTTACAGTTTGTGGAAGTCACAGAGCTAAAAAAATAAAGTGTAGCCAGGCAGTGGTGGTGCACGCCTTTAATCACAGCACTTGGAAAGCAGAGGAACGTGGATCTCTGTGAGTTTGAGGTCAGCCTGGGCTACAGAGTGAGTTCCAGGATAGGCGCAAAGCTACACAGAGAAACCCTGTCTTGAAAAAACTAACTAACTAACTAACTAAATAAATAAATAAATAAATAAATAAAGTGTGTACCCAAACCCAATTTTGTTTTTAATATTTGTGAATGATGTGTGAAACTGCTGAGCAGGTTAGGTGTTTTACACTGTAGATTCCCTCCCAGTCTTTGCAAAACTACTTTTCATGATTCTGCCGCCTGCTTTCTTAGGCTTATTGGCACACCTTTTCTCAGCGATAGCATTGCCGTACCTTTGTGTTTCAGAATACTTAGGTCCCATAATTGAGCACTTAATGAATACCCAAGTTAAGGTAACACGACCCTGTCATGTGTCAACACATTAATTAAGAAGGTGTGAGATTTCAGAGTGACATGTGAGACTTCCAATAGGCAACAACTAGACAACCAATCAACCTGATTTTATCTGTATAAGAGATGTCCCACAAATAAATCATCATGAAGATATTTAGAGATTTGAGGGGGAAAAATAAAGATCTTATTGGATGGTCCAGAAAAGTAGCAAGAGCAATGATAGTCAAATTACCACAGATGTAGTTTTGATGGGTTATTGGATTCTGCTGGTGGGTTCATCCCAGCAGGAGAGGTATTTTCACATCATTTAGCAGAGGCAACCACAGGGATAAGGACTTCTAATCACTTTATTATAATTCCAGAGTTATTAAGGGAGGCATGGATATGTGAAAGTATTAATAGAAATACACAAGGAAATGCTCATGTGGCCACAAGGAATAATGGAAAGTAAATGTTACTTATGAATACATTAAGAGAAAAAAATGTGTCATTGAATAAATGGAATCACAAAATTCTCTTTGGTGAGAAAAGCAATTATCCTGAGACTATGTCCTTAGGCTGTCAGATTTAGGGCACAGTCCAGAAGCACTGACTCCAATTATGTGCTTATGCCTCTTTGGTAATGGAGAGTAAGGCATTAATCTACTTTATGCATGTAGCTTCTGACAATACTAGGAGACACAATGTTGCAACAAACTCCTCTATCTTCAGGCTCTTACAATTTTTCTGCCCCCTCTTCTACAATGTTCCCAGAGCTGTAGGTGTGCAAGTGTTTTGTAGACATATTCACTGGTACTGGGTCCCACAACTCTGCAATTTGATTGGTTTTGGTTTTCTGTATTGCTCTCCATCTGTTGCAAAGTAAACTTTCCTCAATGATGGCTAAAAACTACACAAAACATAACTGCATCATTTTCTCCTCTAGCCCTTGCCATGCCCCACTGCCTGCCACCTGTTCCCTTTCAGATATAGTGTGTTACATATATATGTTACAGATAATACACACATATGCAACTATACATATATATATGTATGCAACCAGCTGAGTTTATTTAGTGTTGCATTTCTGGTATTTTATAGGGCTGACCACTTACTATTGGATAACTCTTTAGTGTGCTCATATCCAGAAAAGTCTAATTTCTTCTCTCTCAACAGTTTTTAAATGCATGTAATTTTTCTTGAAGGGATGGGGCCCCATATACTTTCCACATTCACATTGTCATGTCAAATTGTATTATAATTGCCCAGGTCTGGTATAAGCATTCATATTTGAGATTTCAATTATACAGCAGATTCTTTGACATATCTAGAAATTGGTCATTCAGAAACTTCCCAGTACTCTTGCTATTACAATCTTTCTGCTCATTCTTCCAAGCTAATCCCTGAGCATTAGGGGTAAAGGTTATGTTGTGGACAAATCAGCTGGAATCAGGTTTTCCGTGCAGTTTCAATGGTTTGCACTTTCTGTACTGTTCTCCAGTCTGTGCTGAAGAGAAGCTTTTTTGATGATGGAGTGACAGTTGTATCTGTGGGTTTAAGTGCTGTTTTAGAAAAGCAGCAGGAGTATGTTTTTCACTGAGTTCTATGACCACGCTAGCCACTGGTGGTTGGCTGGATTTTCAGCACTAGGAATGATCTCCCACCTGTTAAGCAAACCTTGAGTAAAATTTATGGCGATCTTGGTTATAGCCAAGGTATGCGCCACTGTTTCACCTTCACGAGTAATTTGCCATGCTGATCATTGTGATTCCCAGGGATTGCAGCTGAGTCAGACACTTGTAAGCCTTCCTCCCTTGGCAGGCATTAGGAAAGCTAATCCTCAGGGAAACATTTGGGTCAGGCCTGGCTTGACTCTTCCCCATCCATGAGTGTGGAAGCTCTTTTCAGTTTCCAGTGTCTCTTCCCAAGCCTTTCTAGAGGTATACAAACTTTTCATCAGGAAGTTCTTTTACTGTTTTTGGTTAAATTTATCCCTAGATATTTTATTTTCCTATTGTAAATGTGATTCGGCCAATAATCTCTTTCTTAGCATACTCTCCACTTCCAAACATGCAATTAACAGACTAGAGCTCAACAAATACTGTTGCTTCAGAATCTACCTACTGACTCAAGTCAAACTTATGTGGTGACAGAAGTTACCTAGCCTTGTGATCATAGTGTTTATTATTCAAATAAAAAAGGTAATTCTGAAAATATTTAAGAACTAAATTTGAGATCTATTTTATCTCATCTGTGAAAATGGCAAATTGTTTTAAAGTAAAGCAACTTAGGATATGAAACATAAGCCAGCAAAATAAAATACACGAACATTGCTGAGGGATTACTATTCTCAAAGAATTTAAATGTGTTCCTTTGAGTGCCATCATTAAAAAACGACATCTTTTTTCATGTCTGCTGTATTTTGTTAGATTTGCATTTGGCATTTTTCACAGAGAGATATGTTATGAATATTTACCACATTTTGCTTTTATTCATACACAGTGATGATCACGGAACAAAACATGAAAGAGGGCTCTGGACTTAGAGCTCATGCTGAAATGCGTGCTGTACCCTGGTATGTCAAATGCAGTCTACACAGAACTAAAGGCTCATGAAGAAAATTGAAATACCTGAAAAACACTGCTATAAAAATGCAAGCACTCAGAAGAATGCTTTTTATTCAGACAAAAATTGAGAACCTTGACAAAGAAAAAGGAGAGTTATATAAGGTATTTAAGTATGTCTTGTGGTATTAAACCATTTTTACTAAAATTAATAATATATATGATGTGCCCTATACAAGTACTTCTAGACCATCCCTGCCTGCTATTGTTGACTATGTACCATTGTACATGTGTGTGTCACCAGCTTTCTTGTTGGACTGTCTTTGGACCACCAGCCCACAAATAATGAATAACCCAGAGACTTAGTTATAAAAGCTTGATCTTAGCTTAGAGTTTTGTTTTGGTTTTTTTTGTTTTTGTTTTTGTTTTTTTTTTGGTTTTTGTTTTGTTTTGTTTTGTTTTTGTTAACTAGCTCTTATAACTTAATTAACTGATTTTTTTTTAAATCTATGTTCTGCTACGTGGCTTGATTCCCTCTTATTAGTAAGGCACATCCAATTTGCTCTGAGTCTGCTGGCAAAATTCCATGTCTAGAGTCCTTCTCCCAGTTTCTCTCTCTCTCTACCCAGAAGTCTCACCTATTGTGTCCTGCCTAGTTTTTGGACATTTAGCTCTTTATTAAACCAATCAGAAGGTACCTCAGGCAGAGACATATCTTTGCAGTGTGTACTAATATTCTGCAACATGTATACTTATTTTTATATTCTTACGTGTGTTTATTTTCAACATTACCCTCCTTTCATTTTATTTTTGAGTCAGGAGCTCACTGACTTGTTGAAGTTGGTCTCTAAACTTTGATTCTCCTGTCTTAGCCCCTGTGTGCTGAGAAAAAGCCACATATCACTATGCCTAGCTATATTGTTACCTTTTGATAGAACAGGAAGTAAATTTCATCCTCACATTCAAGAATATTCAAGTATCAAGCATGTTCTTGATGGGAAAAGAATAAAGGAACACAAAGTGGGTTGGGAGGTGGGGATGATGGATCTTTGAAAAGTAACAGTGGGAGGAGAACTGTGATCTAAAATATCTTACACGGAATTCTCAAAAAATGAATAAAATGTTTCAAAACACGTGCCTTCCAGGGCAAGCTGGCTTGTTCCTCTTCACATCTACTTAAAGTATTTCTATAATACTGTCTTTTTATCTCATATTTCCTCTTCTCATGTTTCACCTCTGTAAGCTCTTGTATTTTACTGAGTTTGGATGACAACTGTGAAAACTGGAGTTTTTAAATTTTTGCTTGGTTTGAATGTCCCTCGGGATATACATACGCCTTGCACAGTCTCCATCGTGATGCCGTTGAGAGATGGGGTCTTTCCTGAAGTGTCCAGGAGAGAGGGCCCACGCACAGGCACAGACAAGGACCTTGTAAAAGAGCTGCGGAGATCTAACTAATTTAAACACTTGTTCTTCCACTGTGATAGTTCCAACAGTATGAGGACACAGTGTTTGTCGTCTCTTTTCTTTTGTCCTTTTCCATATGAGGACATCCAGATGGCACCATCTGTGAGGATCAAGCCTTCCCTAGATCTTTTGTTGCACTGATTTTTGATTTCCCCACTTCCAAATTTATAAGAAATTAAATTTTAATTCTTTGAAAGCTATTAAGTCTGTCTTATTACAACTGCTCAGACAGATGAAGGCTATCTTTATCACCTTTTTCATCAACTAAGACTTGGCTTTGGGCTTCCTCCCATTTTGATGAAGAAAATTTTAGCACCCTTTTACAAATCCACTCTGATGTCATCTCTGAGGCTCAAAGTATATTTGTATAACTGTCATGGTTTGAATCTCAAATATCTTCTACAGGCTAATATTTGGGATTCTTGAGCCTACCTGTTTTACTATTTTGAAGGCTATGGGGAATTCAGGAGGCAAAACCTGGACAATGGAAGTAGATAAATAGAACTAAGCCTTTTAAGGTTATACCCACTCCTGAATCCAACTCCACTGCCTGCCTACTTAACAGTCATGGTGTGAACACCTACAGCCTTGCAACCCCACTTCCACAGACTGCTACTGTCACTGCCATGCCTTGACACACCAAGAGAAGCTCAAGTTGAAACAAATCTCTTATCTTATCCATTGTTCCTGTTAGGTGTTTTGATCAGACCAACACTAAAGTAACAAATGCAGCAATATACCCTGCTCCCTTAAAGCATGGATATTTGTTGTTATTATTAATATATTTATCATATTAATTAATCATATTCATACTGGGCAGGTCACCATTCCAGATTATCATGATTCTTTTGCAAACTATTCTATTTAAGCATCGCATGGAGCTTTCTCCAAAATAAATCATATTAAGACACAAAGCAAGTCTCAACAAATATTGGAAAATTGAAACCATATCTTCATTCTATCTGAAATAGAATAAATTCTATTTCTCCACAATGGAATAAAGATGAATATCAAGCAATAGACACTCCAGGAAATATACAACCTCATCATAACTAAACAACACAATGCTGAATGATAATTAGGTCAAGAATAAATCAAGAAAGAAACTTAAAAATAACCAGAATTGAATAAAAATAAAAGCAAAGCGTATCAAAATCTATAAGACACAATGAAGGTAGTCCTAGAGGAAAAGTTTATAGCAGTGTATGTTCATATCAAAAAGTTTGAGTGACAACTTACAAAAGCCCCCACTCTTTTTGAGGTGTTTGCCATTCATTACTCAAATTAACAACTTAATGATCTATTTAAAAGCCTTAAAGAAACAAAAACAACATCACCCAAAAAAGCAGACAGCAAGAGATAATCAAAATCAGAATAAAGTTAATAAAATAAAAAAATCAATCAGTCAATCAATCAAACAAATAACCAATGAAATAAAGAGTAAATCCCCAAAGTGAAAATAAAAACCCAGGGCCAAATGGATTCAATGAAGAATTCTTAAGACTTCATAGATTAAACAAAAACCCTGCTCTATTCATTTTGTAAAATAGAAAGAGAAGGAACACTTCTAAATTCTTTTTATGAAGCCAGTATCACCCTTGAAGGAAAAATCAGACAGAATCCCAATTAAAAAAAAAAAGAAGAAATTATATCTCAATGTTTGCAATGAACATGTACACAAAAATCCCAGGAAGGTACTTGCAAACCTTTTGCAAAAGTCATTTCACATATGAAATGAGTAAGTACAGCTTTTTTTTTTCAAGGTCATTCTGTTTTATATGTTACTTACACTTAGAGATAGAATTTTCTAGAAATTCTTCCTTTTTAACCATCCATATTAAGACAGATACAATGAAATTCTGCATTGTTGCATAGTCCCCTATTATATAGCTTTTGTCCTCCTTACTAGAAGATAAGCTGTTAGAGGCTCAAAAAAGACATTACCAATCTTTTGTTCACCATTCCATTAATATCACTTAGAACAGTACTCATGACATAGTCATTATTCAGTAGATATTTGTTGAATTGAAAGCAATTGATTGCTTTTACATTTACTTACTTATTGCTCATTTATGTGTGTGTGAGCATGAGTGACATAATGCATGTATGGGGACAACTGGGCATTTTGTTGCGTCCTTTTGTCATGTGGACACTGGAAACAACTAGAGTTTTTTCATCTTGGAGGCATCTTGGCATCCCATGGAGTAGATTGTTGTGTGAATTTTGAAAGTAAACTCCCTGCTGCATTCCCAACATTCAGTTATTCTTCTAGTCCATCCTATATGCCACTGCCATATAAATTACTAATCCTCTATAACAGTACAAAAGCCCTCACTCTTTTTGAGGTTTATGCCATTCATTACTTTTTATCTTAGCTATTTCTGTCTACACCCCAGCTATTCCCCAACATATGTTCTAACACTGAATACAAGAAACATTTATCTTTTCTTCTAATTATTCCAATGATACATATTTAATTATACATATATATATGCATTGGTGAACAATATGAAGGACATTGGAAATATTGTAAACTCAGAACATTAGAACAAATGAGAAAAATGGAAAACATTATAAAAATACTTATTTCTAGCATACTTCTGGATCAAGCTGACTAGATGAATAATTGTTGGGAGTTTCAAAATATAAACAGTGCTCACACTGTAATGTGTAACAAATCATAACAACTGATAAAGCTGAGCACCTCAAGTCTTCACATGTACAAAGTTTAATCTTGATGAAGTAAAATAAATTCTTAAGTTCACATCATTTAGGAGCATATGAACACAAATCATAAATATATGTAATTCACATAAAACTCTATATCAAGACCAAGTTCATATAGAGGAAACTATAATTGGTTTCAGAATATGACATCTACTAATACAATTCTTTTCTTGAAATTATCAGTGATGAAAATTATACGATCAATCCCTGTAGAGTGCAATACATGTCTAACTTGTAAAGTCCCAAGAATACTTCAAAGAAAACCCAGAAATAGACATGCTAACTTAAAATTATTATATAATATCTACTTTGAACAATGTTTATATCATACTGGATAGTGGAATGTTTAGGAAATTGCCTTTAAGATCATAAGAAAAATAGCATTGGCTACTGTTTTTCATTTCTACAGTAGTATAGCTGGAGCTTGTGTTTTCTCATTATTTCCAGGCATCACTTGCTGGTATAATTGCTGTTGCCTACCCTTGAAATGAGTGACTCTAATGTCCATTTCTATTAATTTATCCTATATTAGGATACTTTTTGTTTTGATGCAGTAAAATGTTACCTTTGAAATCTTAATGTGACAAAAGTTTATTTCTTTATTCATTATTGACATTCCGTATGAGCTGAATGTAGGATACTGCCTTGTGAGTTATTGCAGGAGCTACCCCAATAATGGGATTAACATCTTATACCTACATCAACTGGACCATATGGTTTCCTTTTTGATGACTTGCTAGGGAAGAGACAGAGTGGAGCACCAGTTTGCTGCTTTTTACTGCTTCCGTCTAAAATAGAGTGAATTCAATGATATGTCATTGAGTGAGTAGAAATTGTTACAAGAAATTTCAAAACAGTGATGAAATATTTGCATAGCATTGTTGTCTGTCACACACATAACTATGTGTTTCTGTCTTCACAGGTATATGGGTGCATGTATGCAATAACACATGTCTGGAAATCTGAAGACAACTTATAGAAATCAGTTCTTTCCTTCAACCATGAGGGTCCTTGAGATAATTTCTCACTCTTGGCCTGAAAATTGAATTAACTAGGGTGAAAAAAAATCAGAAAAAAAGAAGTGTATGTTAATTCAGTAATTCTTGCTTCCAGAGTCTGTGCCATCTCTAGTATTATAATGACTTCATTTACGATGAAATACCAAATAAAGTCAATAATTACATTGGCTTGACCAGTACACTTTGCTTCTGGAAAAATTTATGTGGGATGTTAACTTCATCTGCAGTAATCCTAGACTAAGAAGAAGGAATGAAGTGACTTGATTTAAATTGTAGTAATAGTGGCACTGTCACAATGATAACAGTTATTTATATCATTTCCTTCATAGTTATACCTATCATAACAAGAGGTTTGGAAAGCACTCATTTTTTTATTGATGGTTCCCACATATTAGAGACCCAAGTTTGGCTCACTTTAGTTCTCTGCTCAGGGCCTCAGCAGAATGACATTATTGTGCCATTATCAGGGCAACATCTGTGGTTTGAGGTCCTTTGCTAAGATGACTGATTCTTGGAAGGAATCATTTACATAGAGCTGAATAAGGTCCTTATTGTCTTTCTGGGTCTCATCTGGGGACCTCTCTCAGTAAGTTAAAGTCACCCTCAAGTCCTTGCCCATGACCCTTTCTCACACTCGTGAAATGGCAATTCACTTAGGTTTTGAAGCCAGCAAGAGGATACATCTAATTTTAAAGAACCCACTTGATTTCACTGGGCCTACTGAGCAAAATATCCCTGTTAATCCTTGTAGAAAAAAATAGAAATCTGAAACAAGGAGTGATGTTCCATCATATTTACTGATTCCTGGAAATTTTAAAGTAAGATAATAAAGAGTGTTTATGAATGGTGAGAAGGTTTGTGGCTACCTTAAAATTTTCATCATTTTTATCAAGTGTCTATTTTTATATAAGGTATTATAAACAGTATTTTACATACTTTGTTGTTTAATTTAGTAAAACTCTAGTAAATATTGAAAGACTGTGGGGGGTGCATATGTATGTGTGTTTGTGTGTGTATTTGTGTGCATTGTGTGTATTTGTGTTTGTGTGCATGTAATTGTGTATTTGTGTTTGTGTGCATGCATTTGCATATGTGTGTCTGTCTGTCTGTAGGCCAGAGATTGATATTGGATCACTTTCTCTATCTCTCTTTACTGTAGTTTCTGATACAGTTTTCTAACTCATCCTGGACCTTATCAACTGGCCAAATTGACTGACCAAAGAGCATCAGACTTCCACATGTCTCAGCATATCAGCACTATATTCATAGATAGAAGCTACTGAAGTCAGGTATTTTCACATGGATACTGAGGACTGACTCAGGTCCTTCTGTTTATACAGCAATCACTTTACTGACTGAGCCATCTCACCAATCACTATAAATTTGGTTTTAGTGATAAGCAAAATTGAATTTTTCAGTGACTAACTTAGTGTATCACACATCATATTTGCAAAACCAAGTTTTAAATTTAAGCTTGAAACATTAAGAATCATAGGTCTGACCTTTACACCACATACTTTTACTTCCCCTTACTTAATGCTGTAACAGTTGCCTATGCTCGTTACTACTGTCTTGGGTGTTTCTGACAATGACACTTTGTCTTCTGTGTATTAGTTATGACCACATCTTCTTTTAATGACAAGTTACATAACTTTTAAATTAAAATCATGTACTACCAGTCTGAAAGCCACTATGCATTCTTACGAGAGATTTTGATATTGCTGATTTAGCTATGATTTTTCAATGACAGAATGTAACTTCTAAAATCCATTTTATTTAATCATAACAAAGTATCTCAAATAGGTATGTTATAGAATGGGATAAAAAGGAAGATGTAGAGATAAAAGAGTCAACTTTAAAAATTTACCAATTTTTATTTACGTAGAACTATTATATATATATATATATATATATATATATATATATAATTATTTGAGGGACAAACTTATTTTCTTAGATATTAGTTGTAGTCTTAATCCATGCCTAGGAAATATGAGTTCCTTAATTTTATCATCTTTAACATATGTTTTCTGAGTGTTTTAAAATTATTTGTAGCAACCTTTCAAGAACTGACATGAAATCCCTGAAAGCCTGTAAAATTTTAACCTTTGAAGCTTTCCCATCTCTCTCTAGTTTACTTGATTATTACTCTTTCTAACTGATCTTTAATTCTCAAATATAGTGTTAAGAATGATATTTTCACCCCCACTATTAAAGCTGGATTTCAACAATGACAAAAACAACAGAAAGTCTACAAACTCATGGAAACAGAACAGCTTTCTACTGAATGACCATTAGGTCAAGGCAGAAAAAAAAAAGAAGAAAATTAAAGACTTCCTAGAATTCAACAAAAATTAATACACAGCATACTTAAATTTATGGAATACTATGAAAGCTGTGCTAAGAAAAACGTTCATAGCACCAAGTGCCTTCATAAAGAATTTGGAGAGATCTCATACTAGCAACTTAACAGCACATTTGAAAGATCTAGAACAAGAAGAAGCAAATGCACCCAAGAGAAAAGATGACAGGATTAAACTCAGGGCTGAAATCAATAAACTAGAAACAAAGAGAACAATATGAAGAATCAGTGGAACAAAGGGTTGGTTCTTTGAGAAAATCGACAAGATAGACAAACTCTTACCCAAACTAACTAAAAGGCAGAGACAGAATATCAAAATTAAGAAAATCAGAAAAGAAAAGGGTGTCACAACAACAGACACCAAGGAAATCCAAAGAATCATTAGGTGCTACTTCAAAAATCTGTACTCAACAGAATTGAAAAATCTAAAAGAAATGGACAAATTTCTTGATACATACCAGTTACCAAAGTTAAATCAAGATTTAACTAGATTTAAATAGATCTATAACCTCTAAGGATATAGAAACAGTCATTAAAAGTCTCCCAACCAAAAAAAAAAAAAAAAAAAGCCCAGGGCCAGATGGCTTTAGCACAGAATTTTACCAGATTTTCAAAGAAGACCTAATACCAATACTCCACAAACTATTCTACAAAATACAAACAGAAGCAACATTGCCAAATTCATTTTATGAGTCCATAGTCACCCTGATACCCAAGACATATAAAGGCTCAACAAAGTAAAATAATTACAGACCAATATCCTTTATGAACACTGATGCAAAATTACTCAAATACTCACACACTTGCGGTGATATTTTGTTTGTGTTCTAATAAATAAAGCTTATCTGGATATCAGAGTGCACAGCTAGCCACTAGAGGTCAGGCAGTGGTGACACACTCCTTTAATCCCAGCACTTGGGATCTCATGCCTTTGATCCCGATACCTGTGAGGCACATGCCTTTAATCCCAGTGCTTGGGAGGACTAAACAGGAAGTGATATGGCTGGGCAGAGAGAATCTAAAAGAGATCCAATCTTAGCATTGCATTACATGGTTAGAGAGGAACAGCCTAAGGTTTTCAAATAGCCAAGCTTAATTTATCCAGTAACCTTACAGGAACTGCCAAATGATAGATATCCCCAAGGCTGTGTAAGAGCTGAATGGACTCCCGAGTAAATGTTAGATTTGAGGAGATTCAAGGAAGTGATAGTATCATATGACATGCATTCACCTTTTGTGAAGTAGATGTTAACCTTGTAGTCCCTTAGAACTGGATAGACTTGGTTATAGCAGTCTTGGAGCTGGTCCTCAATTACAATGGAGAACCTGGTGAAAAGATGAGAGTAACATCATTGAACAACAAAGTAAGGCTAGAGGTATGGAAATCTCCCAAGAGCAACTTCTAAGAGAAAGAGATTATGCTAATGTAGAAAGGCAATCTTTATATGATGACCACACCCTGGCCTTATGCTATGCAACATCCTTGAATGCTTGGGACAGAATTGAAGAAGGAGGAAAGAAAATTAAATCAATTACTAAAGAAATACAGGGCCCAAAAGAAACCTTCACTGATTTCCTATAAAGATTGACTTCAGCAATAAGTAGAATGATACCAAATGTAGAAGCTAGACAAATAATAATTGAATCTCTGGCTTTTGAAAATGCTAATATACAATGCAAAAGGGTAATTAGGCTGTTAAAGGCAAGATCAGCATCCTTAGAGGAGTGAATCCAAGATACAGTCAATATTGACTCTCATAACCATGATGATACTTGGATAGAGGAAGTGATTTCCAGGAGTTTGAAGAAAAATCAAAATGTCAAGTGTTTCAATTGTGGTAAACAAGGTCACCTAAAAAAGGCTTGTAAACAGGGCATTCCTAGAAAGAATGTTCCAACAGAATGCTCCTCCCTTCTGGAGTATGCAGAAGGTGTGGCAAAGGCAGACATTGAATTAATAAATGTAGATCAACAAAGGACAGCCAAGGTAACCCTCTGCCATCAGGAAATGCCTTGTGGGGCTTCTTGAAAGCCCCCATGTCAAATTTGGTTCTGTCATTTCCTGTCATTGTGGAGGAAACACCTTCCAAAAGCAATTAAATGACTAATGCCTATTGTAAAAAACTATACTGCTCTGGATAATAGATGAGCCTTAGAAGATAAAATTTAGAAAATAAAAATTTCAGGAAAAAAAACAGAACAAGAGAGACTTCTTGATTAGAAGAGGTAATAGTTCATCAACCAGTGTGACTTACCATTCAAATCTAAACTAACTTTAAGACTAAAAAAGTGCTTTGCATTTGTTTGTGGCATTTGTTTCATTCTTTGTGGCAAAAGTTATCCACTGGCAAGAAAATGGCTTTGCTTCAATTGATGACAGTATGCTGTGCAAGTGGGACAAGCAGGAAACAAAAGAAAGGACTGCCAAAGACAAGGTAGGACAGCCCTACAGAAAAATCCTTCTTCACAGATGAGTCTGTCAGATAGTCTAGGCCTATAAGCCAAAAATAGATGCCCCCACGTTGCAAAGGAACCTTGGATGACTGTACATGAAGCCAGTTGTTTCTGTCATTTTCTCAGTTGTTGTTCACCATATAAACAAACTAAAAGATAAAAAACACATGATCATCTCATTAGATCCTGAAAAAGCCTGTGATAAAATCCAACACCCCTTCATGATTAGTCTTTGAGAGATCAGTGATACAGGGGACATACCTAAGCATAATAAAAGCAATGTACTGCAAGCCAATAGCCAACATCAAATCAAATGGCAAGAAACTTAAAGCAATTCCACTAAAATCTGAAACAAGACAAGGCTGTCCATTCTATTCATATATATTCAGTACAATACTTGAAATTAAAGCTAGGACAATAAAACAAATAAAATAAATCAAGGGGATACACCTTGGAAAGGAAGAAAAAGTATAGCTATTTGCAGATGATACATGATAGTATACATAAGCATCCCCCGAAATTCTATCAGGGAACTCATACAGCTGTTAAACACCTTGAGTGAAGTTGCTGGATACAAGATTAACTCAAAACAAAACAAAACAAAACAAAACCAGTAGCCCTCCTATATAGAAACTATAAATGGGCTGAGAGAGAAATCAGGAAAACAACCACCTTCACAATAGCCAGAAATAATATATAACATCTTGGTGTAACTCTAACAAAGAAAGGGAAGACCTGTATGAGAAAAACTTCAAGTCTTTGAAGAAATAATTTAAAGAAGATATTGGGAGATAGAAAAACTTTCCATGCTCATAGATTGATAGGACTAACATAGTAAAAATGCCATTTCACAAAAAACAATCTTCAGATTCAATACAATCACCATCAAAACCCCAACACAATTATTTATAGACCTTGAAAGAACAATATTTAGTTTCATATGGGAAAACAACAAAACAGGATAGCTAAAACAAACTTGTACAAAAAAGAACTTCTGGAGGTATCGACATCTCTGATTTCAATCTCTACTACAGAGCCATAGTAATAAAAACTACATGGTATTGGCATAAAAACAGGCAAATGGGTCAATCGAATTTCATCAAAGATGCAGACATAAATCCCAAAATCCAAACTGATTTTTGGCAAAGGAGCCAAAATTATACAATGGAAAAAGAAAGCATTCTTAACAAACGGTGCTGGCATAACTGGATGTCAGCATGTAGAAGACTGCAAGTAGAGCCATATCAATCACCCTGCACAAAACTCAAGTCCAAGTGGGTTAAAGGCTTCAACATAAAGCAAGATATACTGAACCTGATAGAAAAGAAAGTGGGAAGTATATCTGAACACATTGGCACAGGAGACCACTTCCTGAACAGAACACCAATAGTGTAGGCACTAAGAGTGACAACTAATAAATGGGACCTCCTGAAACTGAGAAGCTTTTGTAGAGCAAAGGACATGGTCAATAAGACAAAATGACAGCCTACAGAATGGGAAAAGATCTTCACCAACCCCACATTTGACAGAGGCCCGATACTCAATATATATAAAGAACTCAAGAAACCAAATAATCTAATTAAAAATGGGTTACAGATCTAAATAGAGAAATCTCAATAAAGGAATCCCAAATGGTCTAGAAACACTAAGAAATATCCAACGCCCTTAGCTATCAGGGAAATGAAAGTGAAAATTACTCTGAGATTCCATCTTATACCTGTCAGAATGGCTAAGATCATAAACACAAGTGACAGATCATGTTGTAAAGGATGTAGAGCAAGGGGAACATTCCTCCATTGCTGGTGGGAGAGCAAACTTGTACAGCCACTTTGGAAATAAGTATGTAGCTTTCTCAGAAAACTGGGAATCAATTTACCTCAAGATCTAGCAATACCACTCTTGGGTATATACCCAAGGCATGCTCAATCATACCACAAGGACACTTGGTCAACTATGTACATAGAAGCTTTATTCATAATAGTCAGAAACTGGTAATAACTTAAATGTTCCCTTAACTGAACAATGGATAAAGAAAATGTGGGACATTTGTATAATGGAGTATTACTCTGTTGTTTAAAACAATATCATGGAATGTGTAGGGAAATGAATGCAACTGGAAATCCTGAGTGAGGTAACCCAGACCCAAAAAGAAAATATAATATGTACTCACTCATAAGTGGATATTAGTTGTAAAGTAAAGTACAATCATGCTACTATTCCCAGAGAAGCTAAAAACAAGAAGGGCTCAAAGGGGATACATGAATCTTCCTGGGATGAGGAACTAGAACAGATTTTGTGGGTGGTATGAGAGCTTATAGGGATGAGAATAGGGGGGATCAGGTTGGTGGGGGCGTGCAGGGGTAGAGTACTGAAAGAGATGACTGCAAAAGGTTGGCATTTTGTGGTGAGGTAGAAACATAATGCAATGGAAACTCCCAAGGATTTACAAGGGTGACTGTAGGGAAAAGGGGCTGGCTAGAGAAACCCACCCTGACCCTGGAGCCCAGAATTAGGGAAGGATGGCTCAGATAAAGCCAGTGAGAGAAACACAGTTTAGCTCAGATCAGAGCCATCTCTGCCCCTGTCCAACTGACTTGTGAAATCAACCAGTCACAGAACAGGATAGCAGAACCCTGTGTTTGGGATCTGGGCCAGAGAAATGAACTGAGGAAACATGCCCTGACTCTGAAACCAGTACCAAAGAACCACTCTTGACCCCTAGAATCAGAGTCAGTGAATGAAATGTGCCCTGGCCTTAGAGGTAGTGTCAAAAAGCTAAGTAAGGCCAGTGAGAGAAACACATTTTAGCTCAGATCAGAGCCATTTCTGACCCTGTCCAACTGACTTGTGAAATCAACAAATCACAGAGCAGTACAGAAGAATCCTGGCCCCAGGGCCCAGGGACAGGGAAAGAAACACAGCCTGTATTTGGGACCTGGGCCAGAGAAGTGAACACTTTATCCCCAAACCCAGAACCCAGGAAATATGCCCTGATTCTGAAACTAGTACCAAAATAACACTCTTGGCCCCTAGAATCAGAGTCAGATAAAGAATTGTGCCCTGGCCTTAGAGGTAGTATCAAAAAGCCAAGAAAGGCCAGTAAAAGAAACACAGTTTGGCCCTGAAATCAGGGCCATCTCTGCCCCTTGCTCACAAAACTGGCCAATCCCTGGGCAGAAAATAAACTAACCAATCACAGTTGAATCCGCCCCCTAGACATCCTATATAAACCACCCTGCCCAGTCAGTTGTGAGCTGTTCTCTCCACCCTGGTAGAGGCAGCTACTCTCCTGGACTCCTCCTTCCCAAATAAACCTCTTTCTCAAAAGAGTTTTGGGTGAAGACCTTCATTGACTGGTGAACAGAAAAACCTTCCTGGGACATTCCATAATGGACTGAGCAAGGGGGAGCTGAACAGAACTGTCTGTCTGAACTGTCTCCAGTTCAGCCATCACAGCTGTGCTAAACAGCTCCAGGTGTCCGGGACACCTTCAGGGCAGAGCTCCTGTCCTAAGTAGCTCTGAGGTGCCCTGGATACCTCGCCCTCTAGGGTTGAACTGTCTCCTTGCAGTTTCAGCCATCAATTTACTAACATTTTGGTGCTGAAACCTGGGACACCAAACCCAGAGTTTTTGCAGTTTACTTACAGTGACCCTAACTAAGACTCCTAGCACTAAGGAACACATATCCTTAGCTGGCCATCTCCTGTAACCAGGCAAGATTTCCAGTGTAGGCATTGGGACACCAACTCAGCCACATAACCTTCAACTACAATTTGTCCTACCTATAAGATGTGCTGGGGTAAAGGTGACACAGAAGTCATGGGAGTGGCCAACCAATGACTGGTCTAGCCTAAGACCCAGACCATGATTGGAGCCTATCCTTGACACTGTCTGAAGAACCAAGACCCAGAGTCTGTACATCCCAGAGATCTAGGATGGAACCAAACATGACAGGTAAAAACAAACAAACCAAAATGTCAACAAAATGATTCCTAATGATATTTTGCTATACTCATAGATTGGTACCTGGCCCGCTTGTCATCAGAGAGGCTTCACGCAGCAACTGATAGGAGCAGATGCAGACCCACAGTCAAACATTAGGCTGAGCTCAGGAACTCCTGCCAAAGTGTGGGAGGATTATAGGAGCCAGAGGAATCAAAGACATCACAAGAAAACCCACAGAACCGACTTACCTGTACCCATAGGGGCTCACAGAGACTGAACTGAAGACCAGGGAGCCTGCATGGTACTGACCTAGGCCCTCTGCATATATGTTAGAGTTGTTTGGCTTGGTTATCTTATGTGACTTCTAACAGTGGGAACAGGGGCTGTCTCTGATTCTTTTGCCAGCTTTTGGGACCCTATTCCTCATACTGGGTTGCTTTGTCCAGCCTTAATATGAGGGGAGGTGCCTAGTCTTACTACAACTTGATATGCCATGTTTTATTGATATCCATAGAAGGCCTGCCCTTTTCTGAATATAAATGGAGGAGGAATGAATATTAGTAGGGCAGAAGGGAGGTGAGGGGAGGTGCTGGGAGGAAAGAAGGGAGGGGAAACTATGAGTCAGAATATAAAATTAATAAATAATAATAATAGTAATAATATCAGTAAAAAACAAAAAAGTGATATTTTCAGGGACATTTTAAACAGGATCACTTGTTTTTCAAAGTACAGCTTCCCTTCATAATTATGCATTCTGATAAGTTTTGTTATTCCTCTCTCCACCACTTCTGCTCTTTGTATCCTCAAACCATATAGAGAATCACTTTCCTCCTGCAAAAGCAGTTTTCCTATTGATATCTTTTTGAGTGTTATCTAATAACAATTGGTCTACAAATTATGAATACATTGGAAGTTGTCATGATTTTTTTTTAACAGAACTGATATACTGTCCAGGAAAATAGTACATCAAAATATTTCAGAGAGTACTGAGCAGTTATTAAAAAAATTAAAGTTAATAGCTGCTATGTTGTTACGTTGATTTGGAATTTGATATTTGGAAAGTTTATGATGGTGGTGCTGGGGATTCTTAGGACTTTGATTTTGGTAAGTTAAGGGAATACAAAAGTTTTGGAAGGGAAGTAAAGTACAGTTTGAGAAATGTGTAGGAACATGATAGCCACAGCTTCTGAGTGAGCAAGACAGACTCTAGCCTGAGGCTCCCTGAGTGAGACTTAACAGAAAATGAGAAATTGGGGTAGTGGCTTACTTGTATTTCAATACATACATTAAGCCATTAAGGTGACTTAACATTTAATGGGGTTGTAAGCTTTCCATTTATTATTATTATGGAAGAAGTTGAACCTGTCTTGTTATGGTATTTAGATAGGATACTTCATTGGAACTAGGAATGGGGAGAAAAGACTTTATTTTGGGAAGCCAGATTCAGGGGCTCCTGTCCCACACTTATTAGATAATTAAACTGAAGCAAGCTATTTAACCTTTGTGTTTTCTAATCTATAACATGAGAACAATAACATCTACTTAATAGGACTATGTAAGGATCAAATAGATTAATGTCTGTCAAAGTGCTCGATATAGTGCCTGGCATGCAGTAATTAATCAGTGTTAGCTATAAACACATAGTCATTTGGAGTGGAATAAAATAGAGTCAGTCACATTTTGTAAATTAGGAACAGTCTAGGGTGGATGTTAGACTTACCATATAGGCTTGAGTAAGGTCAATTGAAATATTTCACTGGGTAGCTGGTAGTACTCAAACATCATTTTTAGGTAATATTAAAACCAGAAGGAAATAAAGTTGGAAATGTTTCTCTTGAGTATAAGTTTCAAGGACAGAGAGGTAGGGGGAATAGAGGAGAGGAGAAGAGAGACATAATATAAAGTATAGCCAATTACACCTTCAGTTATCTCAAGAAAGCAAGCCTGATTAGAACTGATTGGGAGAGGAAGTGTTTCCTCTCACTAAATGGCTTCATTCTTAAGGCAGAGAAACTTAGTTAAGGGACAAATTTAAAAGAAAGTTCTTAGTTATATCAATTAAACAACTGGCCAAGGACTCAAGTAGCTATGAGAAAGGTACACACAATATTACTAAAACTGAATCCTCACTGAAGATTGAAACGTTAAAGAAGAAATAAGCCAAACTGCTGTGGAATAATCCTTCTGTACACTATGTGAATATATGTCACCATAATTGGTTTAATAAACAAGCTGATAGGCCAATAGCTGAACAGGATAAAGTTAGGTGGGAAAGGCAAACTGAGAATGATGGGATGAAGAAGATCAGAGTCAGAGGAGTTGCCAGCCTGATGCAGAGGGAACAGGAGAGGAACATGCCATGATAATAAAGGCACTGCCACATGGCAGAGCATAAATAAGGAATATGTGTTAGCTTAAAATGTAAGAGCTGGTTAACAATAAGCCTGAACTATTGGCGAAGCATTTATGAATAATATTAAGTCTCTGTGTGGTAATTTGGATGAATCTGCTGGGATGGGGGCAGACAATCAGGACAGAAAAAGTTCCAACTACCTATGGAAGCCCAACATGGGGCAAGAATTTCCACATAAGACCTAAAAAACTTTTAAAAAACGGATTCTAAATACACAAAAACAGAGTCAAGTGAATCTTCTCAGTAACTGTCTTTTCTTCCTGGTAGGCTCTATTTGCTAGTGGCAAGAAGAAGCACAGCTCCTTTAAAAAATGGCTTCCTGGATTGTGTTAGTAGCATGGACTGCTCTTTTGGAAAGTCCTGCTATGAACACTTGAATGGGGTTTGTGGATGGCAGGCTGTGTGCTACTTGGTGGCAGCATGGATCCAACAGCTTCTCAGAGCGGGGCCTGTAAACTTAAAGATAGGCACGTGGGAAGCCAAGTGGACTGCAGATAGCCACCAAAACAGAGGCTTGGGTCCTAGCCAAGTCAATCAGCAGTTTAAAATTTAGCTCTTGTGGGCAAATAAGGAGAGAGATGTAGTATAAACCAGGTTCAGATAAATAAAAAAAACTCTAAATGGGTTACAGTGTGTTAAAAAATATACATAGCCTTAGGAGAGAGAAAAGAAAGAGCACATACAGTTATAAATTAAAATTTATGGTTTTAAAATAATAAAATAAAGTCCTTAAAAGGGGAGTGAACTAATATAAAAGAAAAAAGCCACATAAAGATGGAAAATACACAGAGTCTGGATTCTATATGTTATTGTATTGTCTTTGAATTTTTTGACTGCCAAGGAAGGAGAGATAGCTGCTAAGACACATTGGATTATGAAAGCTGCTCAATTAAACCAATCTATATATTTAAAAAATGTCTTAACTTCAAAATATAAGTCATAAGATAAGCTGCTTTGGGAGAGAAGATGATCAGGTTTGATCAAGGAAGGCCCCCTGAAAACCCTGGCTACAAACATAAAGAAATAAGCCTAGAAGAACTTCAAGACCTATGATGCATATTTTTCCTGCACAAATATAAAACAAAAAAAGTCATCTTTGACTGACTTATACACAATGTAAAGTCTATACTTGTATTAATGCAGATATGTATGAACCTTTAAAAGTTTATTTTCAGAACAAAGAAACCAGAAACCAATAAAAATGAATGGTGTAGGTGATCCAATATCTAAAATGCCTCTGTTACAGTCTCCTCAAAATTCTGCATCCAGAACAGCTTCAGGGCTGAGATGATTCAGCCTCACAGAAAACTCCAGTCAGAACGTGACCATAATCCTAAATTTTCTCAGCATTCACAAAGATGACTAGCACCCCAATCAACAGGAAGCATTCTAGAGAACTATGCTCACATTCCCCTAAAATGGATTATAGATGTTTGTCTTTGTTTAGGGGGACTGGTTGAAAGTTATTATTGGTCATGTTAAAAAATTAATCAAAAGAATTAGATTCCAAGATCTCTTTCTAAAGAAAAAATGGGGGATAGGATATAGAAATGATAGGATATAAGGATAGATTTTTGAATCTACTATAAACTGAAAAACAACTATTAATCTTAAATATTTGCATTGATATGGATTTTAGTTTATTGATACAAATTTAAAGTTAATTTTGTTATACTGTATGTATATTTCTACTTTTGTTTAGGTTATTGTGTTTATACAGCTCATTAAAAGTGTAATATATATATATTTAAGAAATACAGGTTAATTTTCATCTAAAATAGCAAAGTTATGTTAGTTCAGTTTTCACAGTCATACAGAGATATATTTCAGATAGATAGGCAATCTTTAACTATTTCAAAGACCTACAGAATAGGCAAACATCTATAATCCATTTTGGGGGAACGTGAGCATAGTTCACTAAAATGCTTCCTATTGATTGGGGTGCTAGTCACCTTTGGGAATGCTGATAAAATTTAGGATTATGGTCAAGTTCTGACTGGAGTTTTTTGTAATATGTTTAAAAACCTAAGGATTTTCATGTCAGTGAGACATGTCTTCTCCTGGCAGTATCAAACTACTTTAGATAAGATGATGGGTATCAAAGAAATTCCATATGGAACTTGTTTTCTTTATGGCAAAAACTAGCCATGTGTGCAAAGAAACTGCTCTTGCCTCAATTTCTGAAAGCATATTGTCCAAACTGGACCAGCAGGACACAAGAAAGGCAATGGCCAAATTTTGCTGAGGCAAGGTAGGACAGTCCTTCAAAATTCTCTGCTTCACAGGAAAGTCTGTCAGATATTCTAGGCCTGTAGGCCAAAATTGGATTCCCCAAAATTACAGAGGAACTTTGGGTGACGGTCTAGGCAGCTTGATGTCCCTGTCATTAGGTAACATTTCATCCTTCTGGGGCATTTGATGGAGTTAGGTTTCCTTAGTTATGATAGAAAGAAAATTAGATATAAAAGTTTAGGCTCACCAAGATGATAAATAATCGAGTATTTTCTCTAATTTTGCCAAATGTAAATAGACTGGATTTTGTAACTATAATTCTTACTTGATAACTGGGTTTTTCTTAAATAATTTTACTATGTTAAAGTTAAAAAGGGGGAAATGCTATGGAATAAACCCTCTGTACACTGTGTGAATATATGTCACTATTTTTGGTTTAATAAAGAAGCTGACTGACAATAGGTGTACAGGATAAAGTTAGGCAGGAAAGCCTGTGGGAGACTAGCTCCCACTTTTTTATGAAAGCTAGTTAGTAATAAGCCTCAGCTATTGGCTGAGCATTTATGATTTATATGATTATTTGGGTGATTATTTGAGTGATTATTTGGGAGCATGTAGTCAGGACAGGAAAACTCCACCTACACTGAATAATGTATTAAACCCAGGAACAAATTAAATTGGCTCATTTTATTTCTCTCATAGAATTTAGGTCTGCTCTTAAACCTTCCTTGTAATACACTGATTTCTTTCACTACTGTTTGTAGAATATGGTGGGATAGACCTGGGTAGCCTGAGAAGTGATCCAAGAGATTAGTTGCTCAGAGCAACAGTATTGATATCACACCTATCTGAGTTCTTCAAGTTTTACACAGAAAGCATGGATTTCATGCCTAATAAAGTATTTTTCCTTTGAAGTGACTTAGTGAAGAAAGTAAATCCTAATCATAAACTTGACACAAAGGGCCTGTGTGTGCATAACAAATATACCACAAAGATGTGACTTGTTAATAACTTGTGAGTTTAATTTTTATAAGTTCTTTGAGAATTTCAGAAAAACTCTTTTGATTATATTCACACTCCCAACTATTCCCAGATCCACCCCTGCTTCCTTACTAACCCAACTTTGGTGTTTTGTTGTTGTTGTCATTGTTGTTGTTGTTTTACATCCTTCAAGATCAATTTGTTCTGCTCAAGTATTCTTAGATGATTTTTCTTCCCCCAGAGAATGGTCAACTTACCAGGGCCCAGACTCTTAGAGAAAACTGTCTTTCCATCTCCCAACAGCTAACCACTGCTCTGTGGCTAGGGATGGTATGGTATCTTCTTGCTAGAATTTGGTATGGTTTAATTTACACCATATTTTTGGTCATGCTATTCCAACCACTATGAGTTCATAATACAGCTGCTCAGATAGACAAGATAATAATGTTTCCTTCTTTCATTCACCTATAGGCTGACTTTTCTTTCCCACCTGCCAATTCCCAAATAACCACTCAGAGACTTAATGTTAATTATAAATGCTCTGCCAGTAGCCTCAGCTCATTTTTAGCTAGCTCTTATAACTAAATTAACCCATTTCTATTAATCTATGTGCTTCCCTGAGGAGACCCATTTGCCTTATGTACATATTTCCCATCCTGCCTACTCTGTATCTCAAGGTGTCTCCCCAGACTCTGCCCTTCTTCTTCCCAGCAACCCCCTAGTCTGGCTCTGCCACCCAATCTCTTCCTACCCAGCTATATTCCAGTCAGCTCTTTATTAACAAGTGAGAGTAATACATATTTACAGTGTACAAAGATTGTTCCATAGCATCCACTCCTTCCAACACTTAACCCATCCCCCTTTCCACAGTGATCCTTGATCACTTGGGAGGAGGGGTGTAGTACATATGTTTTCTCTAGGGCCTAGCAATCTGTAGTCTCTTATTCTCTTCATCTTGACCAGGTGTGGTTGTTATGTTAATCTTAATTTATTGCAAATAGAATCTTAAATAACATCTTCCCAGATGAGGATTGAGAGATGCATTCATCTATGGGTATAATGATAAGTCATTACAAATCCATTTAAGATTATATTAATTTAGCTGCAGAATACTAGTAGCTTCTCTTCTATGACATATGATCTGAATTTCCATACTTTTTAGCTCAACAATGTTCCTGGGTATGGCTTTCATCTTGTCAAGTGGGACAGGACCTGAATCAGAAGGGAGCAGGCAAAAGCACCTTGGTTTTAGTATTGCCATTTTGACTTCAGACTCCATTTTACCTGCAGGGTGAAATAAAGTTCAGGTTTCTAAGGCCTAGGTGAGTTGAGAACCTTCCTATAGCTGACCAACCTCCTCCCTAAACCATGACAATATTCATCATGAATCTTTAGTTCTTTAGAAGCATTGTGACTGTTTCTAACAAGAGAAGGAACAAATGAATCTGATCAGTTGGACTGAAAGGCTCAATTTGTATGTCAGTAGACAATGATGGAACACTCAAGGAAAATCCCTAGTGTTTGACTTCTGATTAGGGAAAATTGTAGCTGTAACTTGGCAACAAATGTTTGTGAATTTTGTACTTATAAACTCTACTTCTGCCCCTGCTCACGGCTGTCAGGAGAAGCAAGCCTCCTGAGTCCTCATCCTGCAACTCTGTTCAATCAGTGACTCACTTCTGTGGTGATTTAATAAAATCTTTAGAACCCATAAATGTTGTCTCTCTTCTTCTGTGTAGTGCATAACATGGTAGGTGTAACAAATCCAATCAGAATTAGTTGATTACTTTTATGATGTTCTTGCCACTTTTGTACCAGTGGACTTGACAGGCTAGCCATTATTATAGCTCACAGAGTTAACAGTATTATTGATGATTACTTTTCTCTTCCTGTAATTTTCATACCACCTTCCAACACTACAAAATCTTGCCAGTAGAGATGATGCATCCAGGTTAATACTAGCTTGATTTCACCATGTTCTATGACCCAAGTATGTGAAATCTTGGACAATAAAGTTTTACCATCAAGTTCTAGAGGGTAGTCAAAAGCAATGATAGTTGCCTATGATGTCTGGATGGAGGGGTCTATGGGACCTCTTTGGCCAACAAATCCAGAAAAAGAAACTCCTTTCTGGCACAAAGCTTTTTATTTGTTAGCATGTGATGTCTAGTAAGAGCACTGTTGGGATTTAAGTCTTTCAGGTCTTTATATCTTCCTGTTCATTGTTAATCCTATCACTGCAATTGTAATTGTAAAAATTTCCCCCAATGTAACATGTGTAGAGATAATATAAATTTCTTCCTAAAACCCCATCTCCAGCTTCTTTGTTGCAGACAAATGTCCTTGAAAGCTCTTTCTTTTGTAATAAAGAATGATAATTTCCTGCAGAACTCTTATAAGTCCACCTATTATTTAGGTCTTTCTTTTCTGGGAATGCACCCACAATGAGTAGATAACAGGACAATGTTAGGAGATAAAGAAATAAAATTTATCTAGCATACACTTGGGAAAATTAAAGAAGTTAACCAAGCAAGGGGTTGTATGTAAGAGTGTAAGCGGAGACTGGGGGGGACTTGGAGATTGCTTGGGCATTATGTCCAAGGTTAATGGCCTGAAAGAGAATGTCAGTCATTGAGGGGTTACATTGTCTCATTCAGTTTAGTCCTATCCTGTGATACATACAGCACAGTTTCTTTCACTTCATTTTATTAATTTCTCATAATAACTAAAGGTGTAGCATTATTTAAAAAACATTATGCATTTTATTTTTATGCTATTTCTTCTATATGATAATCATTGGACAGAGTTTTCCTAATAAGGTTTGGTATCAATTTAAAAAAATACGGACTTGCTATAATTTTATGAAAGTCCATTTGTAAATATTGTTTAATTAACTACTTGCATTATTGAATCATATGGACATATAAGTAGCGTTCATTTTAGGTTGTGTTATTATATGAGCACCACATTCACCCATAAAAAATAAAACACAACCAAAATAAGACAAAAAATTATCTTCTGACTTTATAGATAGATATGTGCCACTTATTTTAATCTGGTTTTTTGTCACAGCTGATATTAGCCAAGCTAGGAGATGTCAGAGGAAACTTCTAAAAATTGTATTTCTTCACAGTGGATAAAAAAAGCACCACATTGCTGGGCGGTAGTGGCACATGCCTTTAATCCCAGCACTCGGGAGGCAGAGACAAGAGGATTTCTGTGAGTTAGAGGCCAGCCTGGCCTACAGATTGAGATCCAGGATGGGTACCAAAACAACCCAGAGAAACTCTGTCTCAAAAAACTAAAAAAAAAAAAATTTAAAAAGCACTACATCTCTAGCAATTTTTTTGAGGGGTCTTATAAAAGACAGGATAGAGGATATGACTGGGAAACATAGAGGCATGGTCGAAGAGAATAAAATGAAAAACTCAAAATATTATTGTTCTCAATGGTCAAATTCATGTGGAAATTTTACTGGATGAGGTTTCTCATCTGATCCAGATGTTTGAAATGATGTCTAAAGTATGCCATATTCATTGGAGAAATGAAATGTGTATAAAACTTGTGTATGTGTGTATGGCTTTTATATGTGCACAGCAGTGTTTTCAGCAATAGAAAGGCACATGTTGGAAATCCCAGTTAACTCTTGTCAAGATATTCTGAGTCTTAGTTTGTGAACCAGATGTAATTACAATCTCTTCCATCCTTGTTCTATTTAAACTCAGAGAAAAACTATATAAATTCAAAATCATTTAAGATACTTTTTAGAACAGTTTTAGGTTTATTAAAAATTTAAAAGAATATAGAAAGATTAAACATTTTGAAAAATGAAAATATTCATCCAGAAAGCTATAAAACATAAATATGTAGCATGTATCATTGTGAAGTATGCATAGTCACTTTTAATTTCAACAAAGACTGTGCTTTCAGCATCCTCTTCTCTCTATAGCTCTGCCTCCACCTAAGAAAGGGATGCCAGCCCAAATTTAGATGAGAAGGCTTTTGTTTTGCTTTATGAATTTATTTATACTTTCATTATGTTTTTCCTTAAACATACTACCACCTCCCTACCCACCCAACTTCATGTTCCCATTCTCTCGCATATTCTCTCTCTCTCTCTCTCTCTCTCTCTCTCTCTCTCTCTCTCTCTCTCTCTCACACACACACACACACACACACACACACACACACACACACACACACATGTAAACAAAACTAATAAACAAAAAAGCAATAAGCCAAAAATAAAACCTGACAGCGGCCATTGAGAATATACAACAGATGGCAAAATTCAGGTGTTGACCCACCTGATGATAAGTCTCCAGTGCAGGAATCTCATCAAGCAAGGCTTATAGGACCATAGACTCTGAAAACTGGTTGCTTCTGTCTGAAATTTTTCTCATGTGCCACTACATTTCTTCCCTAAAAACAGCTATGGGTATTTCCCCTGCTGCTTGAGTGTTTATCTTGTGTATATATTTCATATACTGGGTGTTAGCATTCAGACCCATTTCTTGGAATCCAGGCCAATAAGCAGATAATACCTTGGCCTGTCCAGTGTCCTGATGCCATCCTACATTACCTCTAAAAAAGGTCCCCCCCCCCCACCATGAGGTAGTGTGCACCTCCCCTCTTCTCTCTCCCCTCTCTTTCCCCCCCTTTCTCTCTCCCGTCTTGCTTCCTGTGATCAAATAAAACTCACTAATGAGCCCTGTCTGTGTGGTATATATGTTTCTCACCCACCATGGGGCACCCTGGCTCAAACTTGCCAAAGTCTCTCTCTTGCCATATCACAACACTGGCACACATATATCTTTAAATGGTCAGAAAGATGATTTCTTCTTAAAATGTATAATTTTGACTAATAGAAATAATACTAGGATATTTATTTATAACTCATACTGACATAGAAAAAAATTACAGTATTGCAGCTACAAAGATAGCTTTTTATCAAATCAAAAACAGACTAGTTGCCCCTAGAAATGAGCTGTATAAGGACAAATTCCCAAGTGTCTGTTGAACCAAAGTCAGGCACAAAGCAACTTTAGTAGATATAATATGTGGTGGTGTTCTAATTGTACTGAAATGTGATTTTGATTGTATGTTAATAAATAAAGTTTCCCGGGGGTCAGAGCTATTAGAGCCATAGACAGAGTGTGGTGGTGGTGGCACATGCCTTTAATCCCATAGATCTCTATGTGTTCAGGGATACAGCCAGCATTGGAGACATACGCCTTTAAGACCTAGGGGGCTGTACATTCAGACAGTGACGAGGCAGTCACGTGTTTGGGTTTACAACCAATGAGAAGGCAGAATGACTGGAAAATCGACTTACAGACAGGAAGTAGCTCTCTTTCGGGAAGCTGGGACACCGCAGGCGGAAGGGTGAGATTTTAGCTCTGAGCTCTGACCTCTCGGCTTTCTCCTTTACATTGTTTCTGTGTTTCTTATTTAATAAGACGGTTAGTTACATCAACAATAATCCTCTCAGCAATTGACTTTCTGAACTCTAAACCTCAGTTTATAATATGAGATTCAATGTTCAGGCAACTAACTGTTTATTGTTTAAGTCCTGAATTTTGATGTCAATCTCTGCCAGGGAATGCAGACCACTTAGAATTATATGCTTGCTTACTCACTGGCTGGTCAGTGTGACATTCCAAGCCTGACAAAAACTGTGTGATTCCTCACATGTAGCAGAATGACTTTGGCTCTTATTGTTTACTCAAGAAATGGTTTGTAACCCTGAAAATGTAACTCATATTTGTCCAGAGTTTTTGCTGTGGAGACAGAGATGTGTATGCAGGGCAGAGATGTGTGTGTAGAAGAGAGTGAGTGAGACTGTGAGTGAATGAGAAAGTGAGTGAGTGAAGAGTGACTGAGTGATGCAGTAGTGTGTGAAGGAATGTAGCAGAGTAGAGAGAAGAAGTTTATATAGAAGAGAGATGTGTAGGAGAGAGCTGTGGTGATAGATGTATAGCTGTGTAGAAGAGATGTGTGGAAAATGTAGTTGTGTATAGAGTGTAGCTCTGTGAAGATACATCATATATCTTGCAGATATGCCTCTGTTGTAGGTCACAGAGTTTGTATCTGGGTTACACTGATGACTGCTTTTCTCATCCTATATTCAGAGTACCTTCTACTCCCATGAAGCATAAAAGAACAAATTTCCCCAAACAATAGCATTTGGTTTTCCCTGCATCTATATTTTCAAGGAAGGGTATGGCACCTATAGAATCCCAGATCATTACCTCTCATTATGACTAGTCACATTCAATATGTACCTGTGAAAATATAAGTGAGAACATGTGTTTACCCAGACTGGGGACTCTTACTTTAGAAAAGCAACTTTCTGTCCACTTTCTATCACACAGAAATGTCCTTTTTAACAAGAAGTTAATCAGTTTAAAAATAGTATTTTCTTTTGTTTTCAAAGTAATTACTTCTTGATTCCTATAGTTTTGTTTTCTTGGCCCTTTAAAAGGTAGCCACTGGAAATATTAATGATATAATAACGATCTTTTTCATTCTTAAAATCTTGAATTCTTTCTGTATCAGTATGGCTACATAATATTGAAGCTGTGACTCTGGTTAAGTTAATAGCTGTCTTTTTCTGTTCAGCAGTTTGATTGGCAGAAGCTGGTTATTGACTAATTTGGTCTGGCTGCTGTGTACAAAGGCTGTTGAGCTATTTGGAAGAAAAGTTGTGGCTTGTGCTCATTTAGAAGCTTTCTGCCATCTCCCGCGTAGACCAGTCTATTGATCTCATAAACCCTATAGATGTACTTCAAATTGTTTTACTTGTACAAACCAATCTAAGAGGAATTTAGCCCTTTAAAAAGCAGCCGCCAGGCGTAGAAAGGCTAGGAGTTCAATGCCTAAGAGTATTTGGGGTAGGAAAAAAATGAAGTTATTTTTCTTCAGATCAAAAAAGACTAAAGGGACAAAGACTCCAACACATTAATAAATGAGACATGACCCTTTTCACTGATCCCAGATATTAAAGTTGCTTTTCTAAAGTAAGAGTTTTATTTTTCAAGAGAGACAGGGTCATGTGAGAAAGAAAACAATCAGAAACTGGAAGGTGCTGTCACATCACAATAGTTATAATTAATACATGCTGTTGGGCATGCTGTGAGTAATGTCAAGAAGATAAAAGTATTTTAAGTGAGGATTGCATTTTGTAGCTATTTTATATTGTATGCTATTTTCAAAAGAAGAAACATTTTCAAATAAGTATGTGTTTACCCTATAATTTCTATTTCAATCAGATTTGTTAACTCTTGGGTGTATCCTGAAGGTTTTCAGAACATAATAGATTAATATGTTCTGGTTTTAATCATATAAAAAAATTAAGCTACTTATACCGAATATATTGGTAATGTTATGTAAGAATATGTTAAAATACTTTTTTAGTTTAAGAAATTAAATGAACAAAAATGGAACAATATAACTATTCTATGTTTCTATCACTTAATTTTG